>NC_048439.1:3305127-3444416 GCF_004353265.1 Vitis riparia | reverse complement strand
TCAATATATAGCCTTTGGGTGGATTTTTGAAAACGATACAATTAATTTAAAAAATATTTATTAAAATACATATTTTTAAATTATGATTATTTTTAAATAGTAATTAAAAGTTGTCTTTAAAATATGAAAATTATTTTTCAAAGAAATAATTTAAAAATTCAACGGAAACTATTCCTTGCAAAGAAAACTTGCTGAAAACAGTTTAATTTTTTTTTTTAAAATCAAAACCCCACCTTTAAAATTGTAACATTACTAATAATATATGTACTTGACACAGCATTAATATTGAACATATTGAAGAATAAAAAAGAATAATGATATTACTAAAAATATTTTTTATTTAAAAATATTAATAATTTTATTTATAAATTTATATTTGATTTAATTAGTTTATAATATATTATTTATAATTTACAAAAAAATAAATTCCATGATAGCTAGGTTGGGTCCATGCATAGCAGTGAATGACATTGAACATAGTAAAATACTTATGCTAAAGCTAACTAGTTTGAAGAACTTGAATTCGTTGGTAATTTCATAGACCACCATTCAACCAGATGAAGCTCACAATCATTGAAATGGTTATAAAAAAGTTTCTGGCTGACTCTGAAATACTGACTGACTCACACTGGTAAGCATTCTTCCAAGATGCATGCATCATGCTTCATTTTGTTTTCATTCTTTTAGATACTATTTTGTTTTCTTAATGAGACAAAATTGTCTTCCTGATGAATTTATATTGGAGCCATAAACTCTCTTCTATGAATCCTTGGAGTACATTTTGTTTTTGACAGTTGGATTTAATTGACGGTTTGAAAGTAAGAATTTATTTTTCTATGCTTTAAAATGTTTAAATGAAAAAATTTAAAAGATAAACATGCAAATAAATGCTAATAAATTTAAAATGTTAAATTTCATTGATAAAAGATAAAGTATGCTTGGATTTTATTACATTCAAAACTTTTAAAACAATTTAAAATTATTTTAACTATGAATTTGCTTTACTTCATTAATTTTCTTAAAATTCATGAAGAAGGAAAGTGACACTTCATTTTCACCTATAAGATTTTATTTTATTTTATTTTTAACATACCAATATTATTGATATAATGTAGAAAAATTTTCCCCACTCATCAACAAATTACTAAAAGTCATCAAAAATAATTTTATTTTGTTTTATATAATTATGAATTATTATTATTTTATTTTCCCAAAAATATAAAAATAACATTATATATGTTTAATATTTAATAAATCAAAATATAAATAAAAATTAGATTAAATTACAAAAAATAACTCTTTTGCTTTCATCCACATTTTAATTTAATCCTTACACTTGTTTTTTTTTTTTAATAATATTAAATTCTAAAAGAGAGTAATGTTTAAGGTAGACAAAATCTTATATTGAATCAAGAATGCTAAACTTTTTAAATTGGAGAAGTATCCATTCACCCACCCATGCGATCACACCATAAGATGTTTTCACCTTAAGATAATATTCAGAATATTTCAATACAAAAACTAAGCTAAGAATGGTCAAATTTATAGATGAAACAACTGAGACAATAAAAACATAGGAAATTGATCAACATAAGAAATGACATTTGATACAAAAAAACTTCACAATACATGTGCATACAAAAGGTTCTTTCTTTTCAACAATTATTTATGTTATTCTTGCTATGCATTCCCAACATCCAATCACTCAACGATTGTAAGAAGGTCTTCTCCACCAAATGGAAGCAAAAACGAAAAATGTACTTGGGAGAGGAAGACCAATGGGATTGTTAGAAAACAGGGAGAAAAGGAAATGAAGGAAACTCAACAATTCCTACAAACCTCCATGACATAGAACTCTACAACCATCTCCTCCTTTTAATCACCATCTTTTGAAATACGGAGTGAAAGTGTGCTTGAGGTTGTCATCCTCCCACTCCAACTCCTCCCACCAGCTTGAATCCCCTGCAATTATTATTAAAGTGTTGGTGGCACTATTGGAATTCAATGGCAATTTCCTTAGATTTGGACAACGAGACACACGCATCTCTTTGAGGGAAGGAAATGGCAAGGCCTTCTTGTAGATACTCTTTAGATTTGGGACATTATCCAACCACAACTCCTCAAGTCTTGAGAATATGCTGAGATTTTGATGTTCAATTTCTGAGTCTCCACACTCATCACCCCTTATAATTTCTTCCATTTCTAAACTGTCTTGAACCCACACACTGTCAAGGCTTGGAGCATAAATTAGCCATGTTAAGTTCAAGAATCGACACCCTTGAATACGTACATTAACGAGGTTGCAGAAGTTTGAGTTGAGATTTGACCTCGACAAAATCCCTGCTTTTCTTCATTTCCCATATTTATTTTCACACGTTCCAAATCATAACAATCTTCAAATTTAAGCATCCTCAGTCTTTCCAAGTCGAAAGTGGCAGCTCTAGCACCTTCAAACCCTGGCAAGTCCACATCGTCAGATGTTGTATGCACTTCTGCAGCTTTGGGGAGGTGAGAAATTTTTGAATAGCTGGGACTGTATGTAAGTTGATACTTATCTCACTCAGGTATTGTAAGCACTCCAAATCCTGTAGTACTACTATAAAACCTCCTGAATGGACATTGCCTTCTTCATATTCCTCAATATCCCCTGCAGTGTAAAGTAGCATACTAAACATCCGCAAATTTGAAAGGCAAGATATCACATTTGGTGGAATTACTTCAAGCCTGTTGAGACTGTCCAATATCAAACACCTCAGTTTTGTCAAATTCTTCAATTCTATAGGTATCTTTTTTATTCCTGTCCATGCTAGATTTAGATATTCCAAACTCTCTAATCTACAAATCTCCAAAGATAACTCCACTAAATTTGGATTGCTTGACAAATCCAAAACTCTTATGACAGGCATGAATTGGAAGAATCCAATTGGAAGTGACATCGTGTTACTATTTCTCAAAATCAAAGTTTGGAGATTTGGAAACAGAATGATGGAGAGAGTTCTTCATTGATATTAGAATCCCATAATGAAATTCGTTGAGCTTCTGTCCAGTTCACAATTTCATCTGCTTCAATCAACTTAACATGTCTAGTACAAAACTTGTGTCCCTCTCTTCCCCATTATCACATGATAACCATAGAGCCATGTCACGGATCACATCATGCATCTTACAAGTTTCTTCCAATACATCACCTTCCAAGAGACATGCAAGTTTTAAGCGTGTAATAATGTCATCTCCTTGGTTGCGTGCCCCGTTTATTTGACCAAATTTGTTCAAAAACCCCTCCCCGATCCAAAGATCTATGAGGTCTTTATTCAAATTAGATGGTCTTCAGGGAATAAAGAACAATATAGGAAACATGATTTGATGGTTATCATTATCCAAGTGATCATAACTGAATTTCAATTTGGAAATACATATTTTCCCCTACCTGAAAACTTTTCTTGGTAACTCTTCAGCATTTGTATTGCTTGCTCCCATTCCCGAGGAGTTTTCCTGCTAGCCATTGATCGCCCGATGACAATAAGGGCAAGTGGTAATCCTTTGCATTCATCAACAACAGTCTTAGCAAGCCTTTTTATATCCGGATGTGAATTCAGGATATTCTCACCAACCTTATCACAAAACAGAGAAAATGCTTCATCCTGTGTCAAACACTCTACCCTCATCCTCTTATGAACTTTCATTTCATTGCATACTTGTTCAGATCGCGTAGTGAGTACTACTTTGGATTTAGTTTGATCACTCAAATGAGGGATCCCCACCTCCAAGAGATCAAGTCGCTCCCACATATCATCAAGCAATATCACAAAGTTTTTGCCTTCCAACAACTCGCCTATTTCTGCAGCCTTCTGTTCCTTGCTAAGATTCTCCCATTTGTCATCTCCGGTCAGTAATTTCTTCAGGATCACATTTTGAATTTTTTCTATACTGATTGGTTTCGACACCACTATCCATATCACCACATCAAAATCGTTTCTTTTACCAAAATACTCATTATTGATTTTCCGCAAGAGGGTGGTTTTTCCAACACCCCCAATTCCATACAACCCAATACTTCTTACTTGCTCATCTTCCAGGCATTTCCGGACCTTCTCAAACATCAAGTCTAAGCCCACAGTCTCCTCCATCTGCATCTTATCCACCGGAGCAAAAGACGGTCTATGAGCCACAACATCAAAATGCCCTTTGCCCTGTAATTCGGTCACAGCGTTCATCTTTTTAGTCACAATCTTCCCCAGCCTGTAGCTTGACCTACAATTCTTGGGACAGGTTCCGAGACATTTCTTTTGGATTTCGTGATCCCATTTTGCAATATTCCTTTCACTTCGGCTTCCATGACCTGTACAGCGCTGAGCCAACCATCCACTTCATGCGTGCGCCTACTCCGTTGTAGTTCCTCACGCTCAACTCTTACCATCACATCCTTACTTAAGTTGTTAAGTTCCTCCATTAAGCTCTTCAAAGAATTGAGATTTTCTTCAAGCTCGCGAATATAGACTGCACGCTTGGCGGTGCAATCCCACAAGCGGGTGGCAACATCCAAGATTGGGCTCACACAATCCATTGATTGAGGGGATGACAGAAAAAAAGGATGAGTTGGAAGACAACAGAAGAAGTGAAAAGAGAAGAGATGGTGCGTTGGCGTAATGGATCCGATGAAGAACAGTTGTTTGGCGTAATGGGTAATTGTGGTCCACGGTATGTGATGGGGCATCCAAAGAGATAGATGGGTAATTTTTGTTTTCTTCTTGTATTTTAATTCGGTATTGAATATTCTAATCAGTGACGCTCTGCTCCTGTTGATAATGGTTTCCTCCGCCCCCACGCACATTTAAAAAAAAAAAAAAAAGATTTCAAAAACAACAATGAGATGAAAAAAATAAAAAGAAAATGTATTTAAATTGTATGATCATACACGGTCGTAACGGAGATGAAGTAAGCAAGAGCCAACAATTAAACTAGAAAACACGGAAAAAGAGGAAAACTTTTGGTTGTATTGGATTGTCTTCATGTAGAGGCCGGCTGGCCGGCCGGCCTTTGACAGGCCACCAAACTAGAAAATGCCAAAAACTTGCATGCTTCCAATATTTAATGTCTAATTACAGAATATAAAACTAATGTTGATAATCACTTCTTTGATAATGGGATGGATACTCAGAAATATACCCTGGAGCTAAAAGACAGCTGGCCTCCTCTCCTGAAAATTTCCAAGAATTTGCAAATCAACTATCTAGATATAGTTGGCAGGAACATGGGTGCTCCTAAGTTTCTCTGTTTCTACCTCTCTAATGTCTGTCCTAATTTATTATTTTCCACCTCTCTCTCTCTCTCTCTCTAAATACTTTCTACCTCTGCAAATCTTTTTGAAGACCACAGATTGTTTTTAGAAACATTTTTTTAAAGAAAAAAAAACCCTTTATAAAAATTAATTTTTTTTATTTAGATTTTATAAGAATTTTTTAAATTCGATGTAAATTAAATTTAATTCAAGTCTTATTAAAAATAAGAAATAGTTTTAATCATAAATAAATGGTTTTTAGTAAAATATTAATATTATAATAAAATTATAAATTACATTTTTAACTAAAGAAAATATTATTTTAATATATTTTATAAAAAAAATATTTATTTTATAGACATGATGGATATTAACATGTTAATAAAGGCATACTTATTTTTTAAAAACATACATAAACTAAGTTTTTCATTTCTATTTAGTATTCAATCACAAAGAATATATTTTGGATTAGGGCTAATTCAGTATGTAATTAAGGCTTAACAGGGGAGTCTCGTTTCTTTTAGAAAACTAAAAAACAATGAAGTGGATTTGAATAATTAGCTTAAATATGAAGAGCAAGCCTTGGAGAAGAAATTTGAGCTATAAATATTTCTTAATCTCAATATAAGTGGTCAGAGTGCAATAAAGTTAGCTAACAGTTTCTATAGTGGTTTAAATATAGAAAAGTAATAAGAAACCTTGAAAAGTAAAATCCCTACTGATCCAAATTTAGGGAAGATTGAAGGATGTTTTGAACGGTTTCATTCCTTTAATGATCAATAAATTTTGAAAACTAAACATGCAAAAAAATGTTGATAAAACTATCAGAAGTCAGCCGGCCTTCGCGAGTGTCACCAACTTAGAAAATGCCAATAAAATTTCCAATTATAGAATATAAAACTATCAGAATTCTTAGAGATAGAATTGTTTGGTTTGTACTTATGATGACTAAAGGCATTTAAGTATTTTTAGTTATTTTTAGAAGAGTAAATGAAAAATGGAATACAAAAGGAGAGATTGGGGATTCTTGAAGGACAAGGAACTCATAATAGTGGAAGAAGCTTGAGAAAGCCTTTCATTCATCTTGTATGCATCATTGCCTACACTTGTGCTTGCATTTTCCATCATATTCATTTGTGTATTTATTTTATTATTTCTTTCAACTAAGTCGCATTTATATTATTGCTGGATGCTGTATCCTTGACTGCAAACCCATGTCATGATGGGTAAATTAATTTATAAATGATGCATTTGTATGCTTTTGCTGGTGGACGGACAGATCGAGTTTCACGGGAAAAAGGATAACCGTACTATTCATAGATTTTAGAATTCAAATGTAGGATCTTAGGCATGCCATAAGCAGCAATCATTGTCTCACTTTTTTTGCAACAAGTGATGGACATATTGTTCTGGGTTATACTGAAAAGTTGATATTGAAGAATTATCAATCATTTGAGGCTAGATCTGGTCTCTCTCTCTCTCTCTCTCTCTCTCTCTCTCTCTTAGTTTGTCTTTGTTTGATAAATTTGTAGGTTGTTTCAGGAATCCTTTCATGAGGGATGCTTGTCTTTTATTGAGTATATTGGTAGGTTGTGGGAGGAATGCTAGTCTTTTGAGTTTCTATCACCAAATTCAATTTCTTGATTAGTAGTAAGAAATGGAATATTAAATTCCATGATAGTTGGGGTCCATGCATAGCAGTGAATGAGACTGAAGATGGTAAAATAATTGTGCTACAGCTAACTAAGTTTTGAAGAACTTGAATTCGTTGATGATTTCATTGACGAACTGTTCAACCAGGTAAAGCTCACAATCATTGAAATGTTATAAAAGGTTTTTGACTGACTATGAAATAGTGACCGACTCACATAACCCTCCTTCGGAAGCAAGGCCAGTGCAAATTTCACATTTGCAATTTCACTTAATAGACATCGGCGGCCCAGATGATTACAATGGATCACAAGATTCTATAAAAAACCAAAGTGATCAAAGTGTTCCCAATTCGACAACATCAACCAGCTCTCTAACTGATGATTTATTTGGAGATGGTCTTGGTTCTGCACCAGTGAACCAAAAAATGACGATGATCCCTTTGCAGATGCCTCATTTCTCAGTGGAGAGGCTAGAGAACGGGGGGATGACCTCTTTTCAGGAATGACTGTTGATGATAAAGTGGGTGCTAATGAGATACCTAAGGCAGCGACTAGTAATGAACAAGTCAGCCACTTGTTCTACAGAAGGAACATAAGATACCACTAGTTTTTTATCTAGCACCTGGTGATGAACGTAATGAACATCCACTTCAATATGTTACGTTTAGGAATGAAATACCGGATTAGCAGCCAATGCACCAGCGCCTTGATTGTCACACCATATGAAGGGTGTGTTGACAAGAGAAATTCCAAGTTCTGAAAAAATAGAGCGTAGCCATGCTATTTCAGTTGATGCATGAGCGAGGGCACAATACTCTACTTTGGTTGAGGACCTTGCAACCACAAATTGTTTATGGGAGCTCCATGTGAGAAGATTAGTGCCAAGAAACACACAATAGCCAGTTGTAGAGCGGCGATTATTAATTGAACTCGTCCAATCTGCGTCTGTGTATACTTAAAGATGCAGAGATGAAGTCGGAGTGAAATGCAATCCATGATGAACTATACCCTTGATATAATGTAATACTCTCTTACATGTTATCCAATGGAGCTCAGTAGGTTCTTGCAAGTATTGACTGAGTTTGTTTACAACAAACGCTATGTTCGATCTTGTGTAAGTCAAGTATTGGAGAGAACCAATGGTACTTCTATAAAGTGTGGTATCATAAAATGCAGAGTCAGAAGCTACATGAAGTTTGAGGGTTGTACTCATGGGAATAGGAACTGGTTTAGTTGAATGCATATTAGTCCTAGTGAGGAGAACAACTGTGTACTTTGACTGTGTAAGATGAAGACCGGTTGTTGTGCGAAAAGCTTCAAATCCGAGAAAATCTTTCACAAGGCCCATGTCTCTTAACGTAAATCTATTATGAAGATCCCAAATAAGAGTTTGAATAAGTGGAACATTGTTGCTTGTAATAAGTAAATCATCAACATAGACTAGTAATAAAAAAAAATTGTCATTGTGCCTGTAGATGAATAGAGACGTATCTGATTTGGAAGAGATGAACCCCCAAGTATGGAGGGCTTCCCTAAGCTTGTGAAACCAGGCACGTGGTGCCTGCTTAAGACCATATAATGCTTTCTGTAGCTTACAAACATGCTGGGGATGAGATGTGCTAACAAATCCAGCAGGTTGGGAAATATAAACAATTTCTGCAATTTCTCCATTGAGAAAGACATTGTTGAAATCAATTTGACGAATCTCCCAATTATGTGTTACATTCAATGTAAAAACGACTAGAATAGTAGAAGCTTTGATTACTGAATGTATCAGTAAATTCCACACCTGAGTATTGTTGAAACCCTTTGGCTACTAGTCTAGCCTTGTAGCGTTGTATAGTACCATCAGAATTATATTTGACACGAAAAATCCATTTATTGTCTATAACATTCATGGATGGATGAAAGGGAACCAAGGTCTAAGTATTGTTCAAGACTAAGGCTTAATATTCTTCAATCATAGCTGTGTGCCAGTTGTGATTTTTCAATGCTTGACTGACAATGGTAGGAAGTTGGTTTGAGGGTGAAATGGAAGTAGACAAATATGTAATATGATATGGGAGTAGTTTGGGTTTAAATGTACCCACCTTTGAACGAGTAGTCATGGGATGAAAGGAGGAAGCTAGAATAGGAGGTGAGGGTACAAAGGGGGACATTGGTCTTGATATAGCTGGACACATGGAAGGATGAGAAGAGGTCTGTGACATGGTTTGTAAAAGAGGTATAGTGAAAGATGTGGATGAAGTGTGTGAAGTAGGACTGGGACCATTCATTGGTAGAGATGAATAGGGAAATGTTTTTGTCACACCCTGGTTTTTTTTTATTCTTTTTTTTTTTCAAACTTAACAATTGATACTCAAATACAGTATAAGTGCTCTAAAAAAATATGGGGATACAAAAATTAAAATGCTGAGTTCTTGCTTGATTTTGTGCAAAAAGAGGATATACAAAACCTATTATAAAGAGTACATCTTGTATTAAACTTTGTAACTATTAGTCAACAAAATATGATTCGTTTCACAAAAGAAACTTGTGCTACATTAATTTACATATACCAAAACCCCATTGTTCACTACGGATAGCCTATACTACAAGTGTACCTGACAAATATATATATATATATATTACATCATTCTTACAAAAAGATTCAGTCTTTAATACAAAGGCAAGACCTCAAAACACTTTAATGCGAGCAAACAACATCCAATCAACAGAAAGACAATGCTCAAGCATTGTTTCCAACATAGGTATTCTGACCTACATCTAAAGGTGGAAAGGATATGGTGAGGTCACAACTCAATAGGAAAGTTTATAACAATCCTAAGGATACCTTAAAAACCTTGAATTAAACGTTTAAAAGCATGCATGATAAACATTTTAAAACCATTAACAAATGTGTAATCATGTCAAACATGCATGCATGTGTTTGATGGTTTCGTTTTTGTTTTTCCCCATCCATCATTTCATAATTGATAAGTTGCTAAACCCGCAACAATCTACACATCAGATATCAATCCTCCACAAGATACTTGATCAATATAATAATGACTATTCTGGGACATCACCTAAGGGCAAGTCATACCCCGTGTCTTTTGGGACTCATACCCAAGGACAGGACCAACCCCGTGTCTTTAGGGACTAAAACCCAGGGGCAGGACCAACCTCGTATCTGTAGGGACTAAAACCTAGGGGCAGGACCAACCGCATACTGATTACTACCCAAAAAGTGCTATTTTGTGCCTTTAATTCATTACGTTTTAAGCACTTTTGTGTAATAGTTCTCCATTTTTATTCCAATTGGCATGTTAAGGACCTAACAATGACTTCTAATCATATTTGTGGCTAGTTTTAGTGTTTTGACAATTTTTTGGATCATTAAGACAAGCCAAGCAAAAAGGAGATAAACAAAGAGGAGAAAAGCAAAGAAGAAAACAGAGGATAGCAGCTGCAGTCTTCCTTTGCACTTTTGGAGCATTTCCTGAAGTCCATTTTCTACATGCTATATACCATTTCAAAGCTCAGGAAGTAAAAAATCCAACGCTTCAAATGGTGCGCAATTCGGAGTTGAAATGAAGGAGTTATAGCCATTGGAAGCCGATCACTCCAAGCTGAAGGAAGAATTTTGCACAGCGTTGCGAAATCACCCTTTTGTTGCGAAATGATTTCGCAGCCTTTTTGCACAGTGCTGTGGAATTCCCCCTGAAGTTTCACGACACATTGGAAGTCGAACACCGCAAGCTAAAAGACCACTTCGCAGCGGTGCGAAATCAGCCGTTTGCTGCGAAGTAATTTCGCAGCCCTTTTTGTGTATCTGCGAAATTTCGCAGACCATGTTTTCACCTGCGAAATGGTCCTTAGTGCTTCCCGATATTTGCGACCGACACTTTTAGATATTTTCTTCAGATATTTTTGTATAAATTTCCATTTTCTCCTTGTATTCAGTCACTCATGTAATTCCTTAGCTAGGAAGTATCCAAGGAAGGGTAAATTACCTTCCTATATAAACTCTCTTGTAAACACTAAAAAAGATTTTTTTTGGGAGAAGCGTGTTCCAGGGTGACTCTCGGAGGAGCTTGTTCCAGAGGATCCATCATATAAGATATCATATATAGAACCGACGAAACAGAGCACTTGCTCTGTTTTTCCTATATATTCTTGTTTTCTCGTTAGTTTTCTTTCTAGCCAATCAAACTCTGAGGATTTTTCCTCAGAGGATGAGAGGCTAGGCTCTTCGTCTCTTGGAGTGAGGAAAGCCGGGTAAGTTTCCACATGCATAAATTTGAAGTTTTGTTGTTTTAGTTTTTAATGAAGAGAAAGTGTGACCCGTTAATGGTTTTTATCTTTTTAGTTAACTTAAAACGCCTTTAAATCACCTGGGCCAACACTTGGTAATGCAAGTGATCTCCGTCCATGGAGATTCACTAGTTTACCCCTTGCGAGCCTCTGGGAGGTGACTTGAAGGTAGGATTTTCTAGAATTGCCAACACTTGGTAAACTTTTGGACTCCGATGAGACATCCATTAGTTATCTCTTGCAAGCTTTTGACGGGTAATCCAAGGTTAAAGATCACCTTGAATGGCAAGTGCTAGGTGAGAGGTATGAGCCATTGCAAAGTGCATTAGTGAAAGGGATTTAGTTTTGAACCCATTAATGGGAAGCATCTGTACAACACCGGTTAGAGAATTAACTATATGTTAATTCTCTAATGCGAGGAAAAGAAACAAGTGACCGGAACTCCCTTTTTGTATGAGGAATCTGAGCCTAGTGATCTGAAACTCCAAGAAACACTTTTCTTTGTAAGTAAAATCAGTTACTATTTTTGGTTAGTTTAAAACCAATCTTTGTTCAAACATCTTTATGTTTTCTTTTAAAGCTAACCTTGACATGAAAAGGCACCAATCCAACTTTGAATTAATATCATTTGCAAAGTGAAAACCCATCCCAGTGAACGATCCTAGAGCCACTATGCTATAGTAGCTTTGTCTTTGCTACCCTAGTATATGGTGTATTAGGTTATAAATTTTGTTGATTACTCCCTCAATCAAGGAGCACCAGCTGGACACGAATCAGCTGAGACACCAATTGGGGCACGAATCACATACACCCACATCGGAGTGTCTTCCTCGAGGGCTTTAGGGACTTTCACCCAAGAACCCATAGTCCTACATAAACAAAATATCAAAGGATAATGTCTGTAGCATCACATAGACACTTCCCACCAATCAATTCTCTGAATATCATCTGTGATTATTCCATTTCCTTCTTGCAATGCAACCACACCATGAACCATTTCGACAACACTGAACCATGAATCTTCATACCAATATACATCCCAATATCATTGTATCATTTCAATGCAATAAACCGAGATGCAATGACACATTAAAACATTTTATGAAATCATAGAAATAACATAAAATTCCAACATATCATTCAAGGAAAGAACTTAGATACATCATAGAATAGCATAAAATTCCCTACCTTACACCGATTTCCTTTTTGTGTTTCTTCTATGTGGGCGATCTTTGCCTATTACGAGGAACTGAAATGAAACAACATAATTTAGGTTTCCTAACCATTAAAATTTATTCAATTAAAACTTATAAAATTTTCCTTTCTTACTAATTGTTAACAACTTACTATTATTAATTTTTTTAAATTCTCGTATTCCCCAATTAATTACCAAACACTAATTGTTTTTGATTTTTTTGTTAAAGCCTAACCCATTAACAAGTCCTAATTGTCAAAATACCTTAATTAATCACAAGTTTACTAATCTATTTTTCAATCAAACCAAATTAAACAAAGATTCATGCTGATCTTACCATTAATAAAATACTTAAGCTAAAATACTTTAATCCTTAATTAATTGTGATTTTTTTTAACTAAAACGGGTTTATAGCTAATTACACTCAACTTTTACACAAATTTTACCGTTAATTCTTTTCAGCATACCATTAGGAACCAAAATAAACCAAAATTACAAAATTAAACAACTTGCTTACCTCAAATCTACACTTTCTCTCTCTAGATCCTCTCTCTAACACATGCTGCTGCAGGTGCAAAGGGGGAAAACGAGCTGCAGCCCCCTTATAAAGAGGTATCCATGCAGCCAAGCACGAGGTGGCAGGCCACATGGCTGCCACCAATCCACCCAAGTAGGAGGTGGCATTCCACTAACTCCAATTTCCCAAGTTTGCACTTTAGTCCTTCAAGTTATCAAAAATTAAACCTATAATTGCCCATTTGTCCTTTAGGTTTTCATAACCCTAATCAATCCCTAAGAACCTAATAAGCATGCTTAGGTCATTAACTAATCCCATTTAACCTTAATCAAAGTTTAATTCATAATTAAACATGATTAACACTAAACTAGTTTTAACATCTAATTAAGTACACTTAAAGTTAAGTACTAAAATAATCAGTATTGCCTATTTAAGTCATTAGTATAATGTATTACAATTTTTTCATAAAAAATAACACTTCTTGAAATGTAAACTTTCCCAGAAAGGTGCAAACATAGGTATTCTTTATGGGAGAGACTATATCCAATAAAAGTGCATTGAGTAGATTGATATTCTAGTTTATGGTTTTTGTAAGGCCGGAGATATGGATAGCTGGCACAACCAAAAGTCTTCAAAAAAAAAAAAAAATCAAGTGAGGATTTAAACAAGAGTTCATAGGGAGTCTTACTATGTAGAACTGGAGTTGGTAGTCTATTGAGAAGGTAAGTTGTTGTAGAGAAAGCATGCCACCAGAAAGTAAATGGCAGTTGAGATTGAGCCAGCAAAGTCAAGGCAATTTCTACAATGTTTCTATGCTTTCGTTCCACCTTCCCATTCTGTTGATGGATATGAGGGCAAGGATGACGGAAGAGAATGTCTTTCTTTTGCAGTAGAGATTGAAGGGGACAAAACTCTCCACCCCAGTCAATTTGTAGACACTTGAGTTTGGTAGGAAATTGTCGATCAACCAATGCTATGAACTGCAGAACAATTGATGTTTCTTGAGGCTTTTGTTGTATGGGATAAATCCAAGTATAGTTTGTAAAAACATCTATAAATGCAATGTAATATTTGTACCCATCACAAGAAGTTGTATATGCAGGGCCCCACACATCCGAAAAAACTAGTTCAAATGGAACCTATATTTTATTAATAGTAGTAGGGAATGGAAACTGTTTTGCTTTGCCTAAAGGACAAGCAGTACAAAAATTGAGTTCATTTTGGAGCTTAGACTTAATGTCTAGTCTATCAAGTACTAGAGACACAGTTTTATGTTGATTCAACACACTTTCAGTCCCAATCTATTATTTGATTAGATTATTGAGTCGCTTGTTTCTTTCGACTTTCCTTGCAATTTTTCGATGTAAATCAGGTTCAAATGTGATTGAAAAAAAGCGGAAAAAGATATTGGATAATGCTTTGATGCAGTTATTAACAGATTTTGGTTCAAATTTATGGGACATGTTGCCGTACAAACCAAAGGCATTGGTTTATTATTACTATTTTGATTTTGATGCCATCCAAACGTTAAAATTCCTTAATCACCGCTGAAATTTCTTAATCACTGTTAAAATTTCAAAATGTGATTGAAAAAGGAAAGGGAAAAGATATTACATAATACTTTTATGCGATCAAAGTATAACAAACTTTTATTTTGGAGTAACTAACAAATTTTTGTTCTATCTACGGGACATCTTGCCCTACGAATAGAAGGCATTCCCCTTCGTAGAAAGGCATGGGTCATTATTATTACTATTTTGATTTTGGGCTACCCAAAAATAAAATTTAATTAGTTTGTAATTTGAGCGAGTTGATAGGATTGATGATTAATCCAAGTCTAGCCTGAATTAAGAAATAATCAATTTGAGTTCAACCAAAACCAATGTTTAACTCAAGATATTCAACTTTAGTCTTACCTAAACCAATTTTTAACTCAAGATATTCAACTTAAGTCCAACCTAACATCATTTATGTTAATTTGGTCTGGTTGGTTGGGTTAGACTTGGATTAGTAGTAAAAAAAAGCAAAATTTCATTCTAAAAAAAAAAATGAAAAAATGATATTTTTGGTTGGGTTAGACTAGGATCGATAGTAAATAAAGACAAATTTTTATTCTAAAAAAATGAAAGTTTGATTTAATATAATTTGATATTTTTTCTTAAACATCTAAAAAGAAAACAAATATTATCATATAAAATAATTTGTATTATAAATAAAATAAAAACATTAAATTGGTTGTAAGTAAGACTTGAGTTATTTGAATCTTGACCTAAACTCAATCTAAATTGGTTTGTGATGAAAAAATCTAACTCAAATTCAACTTAAGTATTGAAAATAATTGTTCAAACCTAGGAATTAGATTCAAATTAGGTTGGGTCAATTTAGACAAGTTGCACCCCTAAATTTTTTTAATCACGGCACAAGTAAATATAACATACAAACAATTAGTCAAAAGTTGAGTCAATTTTTAGATAGAGTCTATATTTTCTGAAGTTAAAAAATGATGTAAACCAGAGTAAGAAAATCACCATTATTTCTTAGTGCTAAATAATAACAAATAAATATTTCATAAATATTGTAAATGATTTTGAATTTCATAAATTAAATATTAAAATTAAAGTAAGAAGTTTTTCTATGCTTTATCATGTTCAAATAAATAAATTTTAAAAGACAAACATGTAATTAAATGCTAATAAATTTAAAATATTAAATTTCACTGAAAAAAAGATAAGGTATACTTCCAGGCACTAGGTCAAATGCAAAGCTTTAAAAGGAAGGGAGACTAAAAAGTAAGAAAAATGTCAATTTTGATTGTGGGTTTGTTTGGTTGTATTTTAATTTTTGATTTTTTTAAATCACAATTTAAAAAATTATAAAATTTTAATTTTTACAAATTTGGATTATGCCTTTACAAATTTAAAATTTGAAATAATAATTTTTTTTAGCATTTTAACTTTTTTTAAGTCATTATTTTTTTAAGGTGGTGCCTACATTTTATTACATGTAAATAAATGCTAATAAATTTAAAATGTTAAATTTCAATGAAAAAAGATAAAGTATGTTTCGATTTTATTACAATCATAACTTTTAAAACAATTTAAAATTATTTTAACTATGAATTTTCTTTACTTCATTAATTTTCTTAAAAATTGTGAAGAAGGAAAGTGACACTTCATTTTCACCTATTCCATTTTTTTTTTTTTTTACCAAACCAATAATATTGATATAATGTAATCAAATTTTCCAAGCTCATAAAAAAATTACTAAAAATCATCAAAAATAATTTTATTTTGTTTTTATATAATTATGAATTTTTATTATTTTATTTTCCCAAAAAAATAAAAAATAAAATTATATAAATAAAAAGTAGATTAAATTATAGGAAATCACTCATCTACTTGGATTAAATTACAGAAAATCACTCATCTACTTTCACCCATAGCTTAATTTAATCCTTACACTTGTTTTTTTTTTTTTTTTATAAATAATATTAAATTCTAAAAGAGAATTATGTTTAGGGTATGCAAAATCATATAATTGAATTAAATAATATTAAATTCTAAAAGAGAATAATGTTTAGGGTATGCAAAATCTTATAATTGAATCAAAAAATGCAAAACTTTTTAAATTGGAGAAGTATCTATTCACCCCACCCAAGCGATCACACACTATAAGACGTTTTCCCCTTAAGATAATATTCAGAATATTTCAATGTAGAAACTTAAGCTAAGAATGGTCAAATTTTATAGATAAAACACATGAGGCAATAGAAACATAGGAAATTGATCACCATACGAAAGGTTCTTTCTTTTCAACAATTATTTATGCTATTCTTGCTATGCATTCCTAGCATCCAATCACTCACCACCAAACGTTCTTCAAAAACTTGTCCTACAAAAACAATCATTCATTTGCCTATCATGAGAATCTCACCTCTTTCACAATTCTTCGTTGCATTAAAACATCTCTCATAACATTAAACAAATGGAAGCAAAAACGAAAAATGTACCTGGCAGAGGAAGACCAATGGATTTCTCACAAAACAGGGAGGAAATTAAAGGAAATGAAGGAAACCCAACAATTCCTGCAAACCTCCATGACATACAACTCTACAACCATCTCCTCCTTTCAATCACCACGTTGGTGTTTTAAAATACGGAGTGAAAGTGCGCTTGAGGTTGTCATCCTCCCACTCCAACTCCTCCCACCAGCTTAGATGCCCCTCAATTTCTTTTAAAGTGTTGGTAGCACTATTGGAATTCAATGGCAATTTCCTTAGATTTGGACAACCAACCACATGGATCTCTTTGAGGGAAGGAAATGGCAAGGCCTTCTTGTAAATACTCTTTAGATTTGGGAGACCTTCCAACAATAACACCATAAGTCTTGAGAATATGCTGAGATTTTGTTGGTAATTTCTGAGTCTCCACACTCATCACTCCCTATAATTTCTTCCATTGCAGGACTGGCTGTAACCGACAGCAACTCAAGGCTTGGAGCATAAATAAGCCAGGTCAAGTCCAAGAATGGACACCTGAAAATAATCACCTTAACAAGGTTGTGGAAGTTTGAGTTTGAGATATGACCTCGAGACAGTCCCATATTTATTTTAACACGTTCCAAATCATAACAACCTTGAAATTCAAGCACAATGAGTCTTTGCAAAGCTGAAAGTGGCAACTCCACCACCTGCAAACCTGGGCAGCTGCCCATCACTAGATGTCGTACGCACTTCTGCAGCATCAAGGAGGTGAGATATTTTTGAACAGCTGGGATTGTATGTAAGTGATACTTATCCAACTCAAGTATTGCAAGCACTCCAACTCCTGCAACTCTCCAACTTCCTCATATTCCTTAATATCCTTTTCAATGTCAATGATCGCATCCTAAACATCTGCAAATTTGAAAGGCAAGATATCACGTTTGGTGGAATTACTTCAAGCTTCCTTATATGGTCTAATATCAAACACCTCAGTTTTGTCAAATTCTTCAGCTCTATAGGCATCTTTTTTATACCCGTCTCTGATAGATTCAGATATTCCAAACTCTCTAATCTAAAAATCTCCAAAGGTAACTCCACTAAATTTTCATTGCACGACAAATCCAAAACTCTTATGACAGGCATGAATTGGAAGAATCCAATTGGAAGTGACTTCATGTTACTATAGCTCAAAATCAAAGTTCGGAGATTGAGGAAACAGGGTGATAGAGAGAGTTCTTCATTGATATTAGAATGCCATAGTGAAATCCGTTGAGCTTCTTTCCATTTCACAGTTTCATATGCTTCAATCAACTGAACATGATCTAGTACAAAACTTTTGTGTCTCTCTTCCCCATAATCACATGATAACCATAGAGCCATGTCACGGATCACATCATGCATCTTACAAGTGTTTTCCGATACACCACCTTCCAAGAGACATGCAAGTTTTAAGCTTCTAATAATCTCCTCTCCTTGGTTGCGTGCTTCATAGATATCGACAAATTTGTCCATAAACCCCTCCCCGATCCAAAGATCTATGAGGTCTTCATTCCAAATTTCATGGTCTTCAGGGAATATCGAACAATATAGGAAACATGATTTGGTGGTATCATTGTCCAAGTGATCGTAACTAAATTTCAAAATCGGAAATACTTGATCTCCCATACCTGAAAACTTTGCTGGGTAACTCTTCAGCACTTGTATTGCTTGCTCCCATTTTCGAGGAGTTTTCCTACTAGCCATTGCTCGCCCGATGACAATGAGGGCAAGCGGCAATCCTTTGCATTCCTGGACAACAATCTTAGCAAGCCTTTTTATATCTGGATGTGAATTCAGGATATTCTCACCAACCTTGTCACGAAACAGAGAAAACGCTTCATCCCGTGTCAAACACTCTACCTTCATCCTCTTATGAACCTCCATTTCATCGCATACTCGTTCAGATCGGGTAGTGAGTACTACTTTGGACTTAGTTTGATTACTCAAATTAGGGATCCCCACCTCCAAGAGATTGAGTCGCTCCCACATATCATCAAGCAATATCACAAAGTTTTTGGATTTCAACAACTTGCATATTTCTGCAGCCTTCTCTTCCTTGCTACGATTCTTCCATTTGTCATCTGGGGTCGGTAATTTATTCAGGATCACGTCTTGAATATTTCCCATGTTGATTGGTTTCGACACCACTATCCATATCACAACATCAAAATCGTTTCTTTTACCAAAATACTCATTATTGAGTTTCTGCAAGAGGGTGGTTTTTCCAACACCCCCAATTCCATACAACCCAATACTTCTTACTTGCTCATCTTCCAGGCATCTCCGAACCTTCTCGTACATCAAGTCTAAGCCCACAGTCTTCCCCATTGGTCTCTCATCCACCGGAGCACAAGGCAAGCTATGAGCCACAACATCAAAACCCCCTTTGCCCTTTAATTCAGTCACAGCATCGATCTTTCTACTCACAATCTTCCCCAGCCTGTAGCTTGACCTGCAATTCTTAGGACAGGTTCCGAGGCATTTCTGTTGGATTTCTTGATCCCCATTTTGCAATATTTCTTCCACTTCAGCTTCCATGACCTGTACAGCGCGGAGCCAACCATCCACTTCATGCGTGCGCCTACTCTGTTGGTCCTCCTCACGTTCAACTCTTCCCATCACATCCTTACTTAAGTTGCTCAGTTCCTCCGTTAAGCTCTTCAAAGACTTGAGATTTTCTTCAAGCTCACGAATATAAACTGCACGCTTGGCGGTGCAATCCCACAAGCGGGTGGCGACGTCCAGGATTGGGCTCACACAATCCATTGCTAGAGGGGATGGCAGAAAAAAGATGAGTTGACTGGAAAGAGGGGAGATGGTGAGCGGGCGTAATGGATTTGATGAATAACAGTTGTTTTAACGTCACGCCAGAACAGAGGAGAAGGAAAAATACCACACAAGGTGACGGCGACCTCAAACCCTAGAGGTAGGTGGGTGATACCGTGATAGTGGTCAACAGCCTGGGGGGGCATCCATAGAGTGAGCTGGGAGTGTTGGAATTTACTGTCCCACATGTGTTGTTTTCTTTCATTTTTTTTTGGTTCTTCTCCCGAGAATTTTCTGGTCCGTGATGCTTTGCTTCTGTTTGTGACGGTGCGATTCTAAGTTCAATAATCTAAAGAACTCTCCCAAATCGAATGTTTCAAGAAAATTTCATTTCAATAATATCATGCTTTAGAAATTGGGAAATATATTTTCCCTAGCGAGATATCCTAGTATCCATATGAGTATATGCACTAAATGCTAAATTAGTAATCATATAAAATTATGAGAATATATAATTTTATGTGGGTCTTGCTTGTATGTGCGGAAGATAAAAAATATCATTTTTTTCATGAATATATGAATAATTAAATTTTATGGATATATTGAAAAATATCAATGAAAATTTTGATAAAAATATCACCAAACATTAATAAAAAATTATAAATATTATGAAAACTTCATAAAATAATAATAAAAACAATAATACATATATTAAAATTATTTTATTATATATATATAAAATAAATTAGTAACATAATACATGTACTAGACAATGCATTAATATTTGAATTAATTGAAGAACAAAAAAAAATGATGATATTAATATAAGTATTTTTTATTTAAAAATATTGATAATTTTATTTATAAATTTATATTTGATTTAAATTGATTTTAATTAGTTTATAATATAATTATGTAATATATATTTATAATTTACAGAAGATATATATAATTTATAAAAAAAATGTTAATAATCCATGTGGGCCCAAGGGCCTGGGCTCGATAGCCCTTTAGATGTCGGAAGTGATTTTATTTTTTTATTTTTTTATTTTTCTAAGCGTTAAGTTACAGCCTACAGCAATCCCACATCGAGAAAATAAATCTCTATTTAATAGATGGCGTCCCGTATAAGCCTGAGTTAAAAGGCATCGGTCGGGGGCCGATTGGTGTGGGTTTAGTCCTTGGCCCAACGTCTCTCTCACTTCGAAGAAACTCGATGACAAGTGTGACAGTTCATCTCGGTAGTGCTGTTTCCACATTATTTTTTATGGATTATTGAATATTGCACAGGCTCTAAGGTTGATTAAATATGCGGTGGGAAAGTCAGGCGTGGAGTTTAGAAGGCAAATGCAAAGACACTCGGTGGCTGTGCGACAGTTACTCCATTACAAGGGCCAGTTGGATGCTTTGAAGGGGGATGCCCTTAATAAGGCTGTTCGAGACACGGCGCAAGAAACTATCTCTGCTATCTTTGCTGCAGAGGAAAATAAGCCAGCAACCTTCAGAAGTTCTTAATGGACGAATTCAAGGGTTTGGGAATACAAACTATGAGATTCCATCAGAAGGTAAGAAATCATTTCTCAGTGAGGTAGTTGGTCTTGGAAGGACACCTATCAAACAGGGAATTAGTAGTATCACACAAGGTCATTCGCTAAGGAAGAATGATAACGGAAGCTACAAGAGTCCAAATCTTCGAAGGTCATTGACTACAGAAGTGGAGTACCGACTTCTCTTCCACTTTAACAGGGAAAGGAAATAATATATGTTTGTGTCTTCAACAAGATGATATACGGTATTAGGTGTTCAGAATTCTTAGTGATAGAATTGTTTGGTTTGTACTTATTTTAAAAAGTAAAAGAAAAGTGAAATACAAAAGGAGGGATTAGGGATTCTTGAAGGACAAGTAAGTTGTTTTTGTCTGTGGTCACTACTACAAAAATAATTTATGATGTCACTATTTATGGTGTCACATTTAAAATAATGACACCATTGAGCTTAAAATTTATAAAGGTGACACATCATATAAAAAATCTTCAATTAGGTTAGTTAGATGATGCTAATTTCAGATTTATGGTGTCATTTTTTGGAAGTGACACCATATGAAATAAAAAATTTTAAATTTTATAACTCAATGGGCCCTTTTTTAAAATAGTGAGTAGGAACAATTTATGAAAAGTCCATTCTTTCCATATATACATTAACTAATATAAAAGATCTTATTGCTTAACCCTAACCATCTTTTTCTTCTCCTTCTTCTCACACCCATGGTCGGCACACCTAAAATTGATATTCTTTGCTTCGTAAAATCTCGGGTAAGTCAAAATCCCTTATCTATCATCTTCATTTTTTTTTATTAATGCAAAAATATTTGTTAGTACAATTGTTTTTTTATATCTCTTGATTTAGTATATCTATGATGTGGGTTTTGTAAATGGTGTTTTTTGTCGAGTTCCAGGAAAGTAAAAACAAGGTTTAACATTCTAACATATTTTTTGTTTCATTGCTAATAAGCCCCAAAACAAATGAAAACAAGAAAAATGAATGATTTTGAAAATTTTTGTCTAATTGAGAATGAGAGATACACTAGTTTTCTTGTATGAAAATAAGAGGATTTATATATATAATAGACATAAAAATAGACTTCTTTGATATTTAATAAACAAGTGAATTTTTCTCTAAAAAAAATAAAATAAGAATTTCTCTATATAATAAAATAATTTACATATGAGATAGTTGTCAATAAGAAAGTTTTGAAAATAAATTTGGGATAAAATATTTTTTAGTAAGTTTTGTTTAGATAATTCAAGAATAAAGTAGGTTATTAACTTTCCTTAAAAAAATAATATTCTTCTTTCTTTTTTGAATTGATCAATTTTTTTAGAAATAAAATTGTTAGGTTCTATTCTTTGTAAATGTTTAAGAAATTCTAAAAAATTCTTTAAAAATAAAATGACCTTTCTACCACATTCCTTGTAATAAATAATTGTTTTTTATACATATTGTAAACTAAAAAAAAAAAAGTCTTTGTTCGGTTAACCTAAGAAGACATTCCTTTGTGTTGAGAGTCACCTAAATGGAATAAAATATTCAATATCATAGGAGAGTAAAAAGTATTGTAAAAATGATTTTGTTGAGAGAGTTATCTAAATGGAATAAGATATTGGTAGGTGAATAAAATATTATGGTGATTGTAATAGTTGACTTAGTGAGTGGAGGATAAGTGTATGCTTCTTTGTTTATTCTATAAAAACAATAATTTTAGTAGTTGAAAACGTGTATGAAATGATTGAAAATATTTTCTGAAAAATAAGATAATAATAAATGGATAATAGTTCATTTCCTAAAAATCTTTTGATAAATTAAAATAACTTGTAGTTAAAATATATTCTTGTGAAAGTATTTAAAAATGAACCAATATATTAATAATTGTTATGATTAAAAAATCAATAATGTTTATGAAAAGTTCTTTGATTCTTTCTCATTCTAATTTTTCTCTTAACATTTTTTAATAAAAAAATTAGATTTTTTTTGTCTTATATGCACAATTTTCATACTTGTTATAATATCATATCTTATCATATTAGTAGTTGAAAACATTTTTATATTTTGTTACTAAAATTTTATTTTATATAATTGAGATGAAATTTAATGGACATTGTTATTTCACAAAATGAACTTTAAAAAATATTGAAATTAAAAAAATCCTTCCAAGAAATATACATATATATATATATATATACATATATATATATATATATATATATATATATATTAGATGTTAAAAATGATTTTTAAAAACAAAATGAATTATAAAAATAAAAAAAATAAAAAGTGCAAATTTTAAGTAGAAAATTAGTATTTTTTTAAAATTTTAAATTTATATTTTGATTTTGTAGTTTTGATTTATTTTTATTTTCTTGAATTGTTTTTATTTGAGTTCAAATGTGACTACTTTGTTATAAGATTCATTAAAGAAATAATTGTTGATTTTACAGTTATTGCTTTAAAGGTTTTACTCATTTAATGAATTGTATATAATTTCATACTTCCAATTATTGTGATATTAATGTTATTCTCATTTGATTTCAGTTTGATGACCAAAAAAACATATTCTCAAGTAGAATTTGATGAAATTAGAGAAGAATGGATTACTTTTGTGTTATAACTAATCATGAATCATATTGATGTATCGTGATCATTCACGGTAAGTCCCTTAGTTGTTATATGATTGAATTTTCCATTGGTATTGTATAACATTACTTATTTCTTTACGAACTATTTTTATATCAAAACGAGAAAAAGGAAAAAGAAGAAGAAAATATTAGTACTTAGATTTGTTTATTGTTTATAACGTCACATTTTTATTTTCAATAAGAACTCTAAACCTCATTAAACTATGAAATGCAGGTATACACTCTTGGGAGGACAGTATGAAGAATAAAAAGAAAGAAGAAAGAGGCAACAAGATTTAGGCTTTTAGATATGACTCTTATGTCATACATTATTGGACATAAACATTACTTTATTTGGAATTGAGAATTTTGGGTTTTTGGATGCAACTCTTCTGTCATTTTATGGTTAGCCGGTTTTATGCATATGAAATGTAGGTATACATGATGTTGGGAAGCTTAACATTTCTAAATCATGTTTTAATGTGTATTCACTTTTCTTTTTTAGTTTTGGTGGGTTTGATGTGTTTGATGTACTATTATTTTGTGAACATTTGATATACAAATATTATTGGATGATGTAATGTGTTACAAGTTAATTTATAAGCATTATGAAAATATAAGTTAAATATAATATGATTATTATATTTATGGACAATTTACACAGGTTGGTCTTATTAATTAATAAGCATTACAAAAATCTACAAACTAATCAACAAAAAACAACCATATCTTCCATAATCATTTACAATGATGTGACACCATAAATTAAAGGTGATACATTTAACGTGACACCATAACTCAAAGATGATGCATTTAATATGACACCTTATATATCTCATACAACTCTATATCAAATTAAGCATCACTAAAAATATATGGTGTCACTTCTGAATGTGTCACCATTTATCTGCTTTGGTGTCGCTTCGAAATATGTCACCAATTGATACCCTCTATGGTGTCAGTGGATAAAGTGACGCTATATTGTAATGACACCCTATGTTTATAGTGACTTATTATAAATGTCACCATATATCTTTTTTCTTGTAGTGGGTGTGAGGATTTCTCAAATTTATGCTTGAGAGCGCCTTTCATCTTGTGTGCTTCATTCTCTACATTTGTGCTTGCATTTTCCATCATCTTCATTTGTCTGTTTCATTTATCATTTCTTTTAAGTAAGTGGTATTTATATTATTGTTGGAGGCTATATCCTTGACTACAAATCAATGTCAATGTGGGTAAATTATTTTATCAATGATGCATTGTATGGCTTTGTTGATGGAAGAACAGAATTTCTCGGGAAAAAAGGATAACCGTACCATTCATAGATTTTAGCATTCGAATGTAGGATCTTAGGCATGCCATAAGCAGCAATCATCTGATCTCTGTCTCTGTCTCTCTCTCTCTCTCTTAGTTTGTCTGTCTTTAAGTTCTCAGTTGGCCTCTTTGTTTGATAAATTTGTAGGTTGTTTCACGGATCCTTACAGGAGGGATGTTTGTCTTTTGTTGAGTATATTGGTAAGTTTTGGGAGGGATGCTAGTCTTTTGAGTTTCTATCACCAAATTCAATTTCCTGATTAGTAGTAGGAAATAGAATAATAAATTCCATGATAGTTGGGGTCCATGCATAGCAGTGAATGACATTGAACATAGTAAAACAATCATGCTAAAGCTAACTAGGAAAGTACGTGACACTTCATTTTCACCTATAAGTTTTTTTTTTTTTTTACCAAACCAATAATATTGATATAAAGTAGAAAAATTTTCCCCACTCATCAACAAATTACTAAAAATCATCAAAAAATAATTTTATTTTGTTTTTATATAATTATGAATTTTTATTATTTTATTTTCCCAAAAAAATAAAAATAAAATTATATAAGTTTAATATTTAATAAATCAAAATATAAATAAAAATTAGATTAAATTACAAAAAATAAATCTTATGCTTTAACCCATATTTTAATTTAATCCTTACACTTGTTTTTTTTTTTTTTAAATAATATTAAATTCTAAAAGAGAATAATGTTTAGGGTAGGCAAAATCTTATAATTGAATCAAAGAATGCAAAACTTTTTAAATTGGAGAAGTATCTATTCACCCCACCCATGGGATCACACACTATAAGATGTTTTCCCCTTAAGATAATATTCAGAATATTTCAATGTAGAAACTTAAGCTAAGAATGGTCAAATTTTATAGATAAAACACATGAGGCAATAGAAACATAGGAAATTGATCACCATTCAAAATGACATTTGATACAAAAAAAAAAAAAAAAAAACTTCACAACACATGTACATACGAAAGGTTCTTTATTTTCAACAATTATTTATGCTATTCTTGCTATGCATTCCCAACATCCAATCACTCAACAATTGTAAGAAGGTCTTCTCCACCAAATGGAAGCAAAAAAGAAAAAATGTACCTGGGAGAGGAAGACCGATGGGTTAGTCAGAAAACAGGGAGGAAAGGAAATGAAGGAAACCCAACAATTCCTGCAAACCTCCATGACATAGAACTTTACAACCATCTCCTCCTTTCAATCAACATGTTTTGAAATACAGAGTGAAAGTGCGCTTGAGGTTGTCATCCTCCCACTCCAACTCCTCCCACCAGCTTGATTCCCCCTTAATTATTTTTAAAGTGTTGGTGGCACTATTGGAATTCAATGACAAATTCCTTAGATTTGGACAACCATGCACATGGATCTCTTTAAGGGAAGGAAATGGCAAAGCCTGCTTGTAGATACTCTTTAGATTTGGGAGAAAAAGCAAATTTAACTCCACTAGTCTTGAGAAGATGCTGAGATTTTGCTGTTCAATTTCTAAGTCTCCACACTCCTCACCCCCTATAATTTCTTTTGTTTTATAACTTTTGCAAACCGACAACATCTCAAGGCTTGGAGCATAAATAAGCCAGGTCAATTCCAAGAATCGACACCCATAAATAATCACTTTAACAAGGTTGTGGAAGTTTGAGTTTGAGATATGACCTCGAGACAGTCCCAAATTTATTTTAACACGTTCCAAATCCTTACAATCACAAAATTCAAGCACAGTGAGTCTTTGCAAAGCCGAAAGTGGTAGCTCCACCACCTTCAAACTAGGGCACATCTTCATCTCTAGACGTCGTATACACTTCTGCAACATCAAGGAGGTGAGGTATTTTTGAACAGCTGGGACTCTAAGTAAGGTGATATTTATCCAACTCAGGTATTGCAAGCACTCCAACTCCTACAACACTCCAACTTCCTTATATTCCACAATATCCTGGACCAAGGGCCGTTCCCTACTAAACATTTGCAAATTTGGAAGGGAAGATATCACATTTGATAGGATTACTTCAAGCCCCTCTACATAGTTTAATATCAAACACCTTAATTTTGTCAAATTCTTCAGCTCTATAGGCATGTTTTTTATGCTCATACGTGATAGATTCAGATATTCCAAACTCTCTAATCTACAAGTCTCCAAAGGTAACTCCACTAAATTTCTATTCTCCGACAAATCCAAAACTCTTATGACAGGCATGAATTGGAAGAATCCAATTGGAAGTGACTTCATCTTACTCATACTCAAAATCAAAGTTCGGAGATTGAGGAAACAGGGTGATAGAGAGAGTCCTTCATTGATATTAGAATGCCATAGTGAAATTTGTTGAGCTTCTTTCCATTTCACAATTTCATATGCTTCAATCAACTGAACATGATCTAGTACAATACTTTTGTGTCTCTCTTTCCCATAATCACATGATAACCATAGAGCCATGTCACGGATCACATCATGCATCTTGCAAGTGTTTTCCGATACACCACCTTCCAAGAGACATGCAAGTTTTAAGCTTCTAATAATCTCCTCTCCTTGGTTGCGTGTTGCATATATATCAACAAATTTGTCCATAAACCCCTCCCCGATCCAAAGATCTATGAGGTCTTCAATCCAAATTTCATGGTCTTCAGGGAATATCGAACAATATAGGAAACATGATTTGGTGGTGTCATTGTCCAAGTGATCGTAACTGAATTTCAAAATCGGAAATACTTGATCTCCCATACCTGAAATCTTTGCTGGGTAACTCTTCAACACTTGTATTGCTTGCTCCCATTCTTGAGGAGTTTTCCTGCTAGCCATTGCTCGCCCGATGACTATGAGGGCAAGCGGCAATCCTTTACATTCCTCAACAACGATCTTAGCAAGCCTTTTTATATCTGGATGTGAATTCAGGATATTCTCACCAACCTTGTCACGAAACAGAGAAAACGCTTCATCCCGTGTCAAACGCTCTACCTTCAACCTCTTATGAACCTCCATTTCATCGCATACTCGTTCAGATCGGGTAGTGAGTACTACTTTGGACTTAGTTTGATCACTCAAATCAGGGATCCCCACCTCCAAGAGATTGAGTCGGTCCCACATATCATCAAGCAATATCACAAAGTTTTTGGCTTTCAACAACTTGTATATTTCTGCAGCCTTCTCTTCCTTGCTATGATTCTTCCATTTGTCATCTGGGGCCGTTAATTTATTCAGGATCACGTCTTGAATATTTCCTATGTTGATTGGTTTCGACACCACTATCCACATCACAACATCAAAATCGTTTCTTTTACCAAAATACTCATTATTGATTTTCTGCAAGAGGGTGGTTTTTCCAACACCCCCAATTCCATACAACCCAATACTTCTTACTTGCTCATCCTCCAGGCATCTCCGAACCTTCTCGAACATCAAGTCTAAGCCCACAGTTTTCCCCATCGGTCTCTCATCCACCGGTGCACAAGGCAAACTATGAGCCACAAAATCAAAATGCCCTTTGCCCTTTAATTCAGTCACAGCATCGATCTTTCTTCTCACAATCTTCCCCAGCTTGTAGCTTGACCTGCAATTCTTAGGACAGGTTCCGAGACATTTCTGTTGGATTTCTTGATCCCCATTTTGCAATATTTCTTCCACTTCAGCTTCCATGGCCTGTACAGCGCGGAGCCAACCATCCACTTCATGCGTACGCCTACTCTGTAGTTGCTCCTCACGCTCGACTCTTCCCATCACATCCTTACTTAAGTTGCGCAGTTCCTCCGTTGAGCTCTCCAAAGACTTGAGATTTTCTTCAAGCTTACGAATATAAACTACTCTCTTGGCGGTGCAATCCCACAAGCAGGTGGCGACGTCCAGGATTGGGCTCACACAATCCATTGCTTCAGGGGATGACAGGAAAAAGATGAGTTTGAAAGACAACTGAAGAACTCAAAAGAGGAGATGGGTGAGTTGCCGTAATGGATCTGATGAATAACAGTTGCTTAACAGCCCACCAAAAAAGAAAAGAAAAAAAGAAAGAAAAAATATTCCCGCATCAAAACTTTTTGGTGGGTAGATTATGCAAGACGCGTTGGTGGGTCATTGTGGTAGACAATCTGTAATGGGAATCCAAAGGGATAGATGGGAGTGGTGGTTCTCCTGTCCCACATATGCTGCTTTCTTCTTCTTTTTTCATTCTTAGCCTGAAAAGATTCGGACCAGTCATGCTCTGCTCCTTTTGGTAATTATGATTAATTTTCTGGACACCTGAACATCAATTGTTAAGAGAGATTTTTGGTACCCAGAAAGAAATTTTTTGCAGCTATAATTGTGGAGATTAGACGAACATTAATTTCATGGATTATGCAAGACATTTTAGCAGGCAGTAAATTGTGGCCAGCAGCCTGTAAAGGAGATGTTTACTTTACGTTGGGTTCCACCCCTTTTTCTTCTTTTTCATCTTTTCCATGTTAGTGCCCCTACTGTTTGCTTTCATCATTGAAGCTCCATTTTCAATTCTTATCCTTTCTTTTGAACTCAAGTGACTTGTAAGTTGCATGAATGATGTGTTTTCCCCTTTGCTTATGTATTTTCATGATCCAAACTAAATATAAAGATTTCAATAGAAAAATAAAAACTGACAATAAACTTTTTTATACATAAGTGAAAATTTTCGTTGTATATAAATGTTTAGTGCTCATACACAGTATTTTAAACTAATTTTGATTCAATATGTAATTAATTGGATAAATTTTTCATATTTTATATTATTCTTAAAAATTAATAGATTTATTTTTAAAAAATTAAAACATTAAATCTCACTTCACTTTGAATTTATTTGCTTTTAACAAAAAAATTCATAAAAGTATAATTACATGCACTAATAAAATTGTGACTTATTCTAAATTAGTTTTGGTCTATCACTTTTTGGTATTTATTGGACATATTTTTTAGTTCCAAATTATTTTTAAAAATTTACTCATTAATAGATCTAATGCATTATTTGAAGTTCATTTGTTTAGTTTAAAAATTTATAACAAATATAATGGAGTATAGAGAAGAAATAATATTAATTTTGAACTAGTTTTAGTTTGTAATTTTTAGTGGTAATTGAATTATTTCTTGAATTCCAAATTATATGCTAAAAATTAATAAACGTGTTTACAAATCTTAAGGCAATAAGTTCTCTTGATTTGAAGTCTATTTGTCTAGTAAGAAGATTGAAATTGTTGGAAAGAGAAGAGATAGCTTGGGTGAAAATTGAAAAATGCTTAAAAGAGAAGAAACTGCAATTTCTTATTATCATGCCAAAGGAGTCAAAACTACAAATTTGGAAGAGATTAGAACTTGAAGGCAAATCTCCCTTGCTATGTGGATATATATTCTTAAGCATATTTAAGACAAATATATATATATATATATATATATATATATATATATATATATATATATATATATATATATATATATATAATATGTATTATTTGGAAGAGATTAGAACTTGAAGGCAAATCTCCCTTGCTATGTGGATATATATTCTTAAGCATATTTAAGACAAATATATATATATATATATATATATATATATATATATATATATATATATATATATATATATATATATATATATATATATATATAATATGTATTATTATCAATTTAATCTCATCTTAGTGATATTTATTTTGTATATTTTAGTAAAAACTAATATTTTCATCATTGTATATGATCATGGAAATTTCGCATATACTTGCTAACAGATCAAATGACTTATAAGAAACTTTCATTTTAGTTTTTTTATCTTTTAGTTTTTTTTTTTTTAATCTTTTGACCATTTTTATATCTTTTTAAAATGAAGTTTTGTAATAATTTTTTTTTATATTTTCTTTTTATTTTCCTTCATTTTCTTATTAACTAAACATATTGTATGGAGTATAATCTCACAAACATGAGTGACTAGATTTTATTTTTATCAAAGGAGGAAGGATTTAGAGTCAAGATACATGGTGAATTAATAGCTTGAAACTAAGATTGAAAGATAGTCTTGAATAAATTGATTAACTTGAGAAAAATAATATCTTTTAATTTCCTTTAATAAAGAATATAATAATCTTAATCAATTTGCCAAATATTTAATATTGATAAGATGAAATTATAAAGTTTCATTATAAGATCTATTAGAAGGTAGTTAAAGATAAATTGAGCTTAATTGTGAATAATTGATCAAAGCAATTAAGATTTATAATTTGATATTTTAATGGATTTAAATTTAAAGTTAAATTAAATATCAGTTTAGATGAAATTTTAATGTCTTCAACCTAACTTGATAACTTAAAGATCTTATTGACTTTTTTAATATCGAAATTGATTTATAGTGGATTCAAAATCTGAATGTTTTTTCATTAATAAATTTTGTTCTAATTTTGGTCAATTTCATTTCTTCATTTGAAACCGATTTTTTTGGTATATGATTTTTCACCATCTCACCTTTTGATCATCACCATCTCAATTCACACAATATTCTTTCTTAATTACTAAATATATTTGTCATCCTAGTGAACAATACCTAAAGCTATTTGTTTAATTAAAATCTACTTTAGAATAGTAGAATTATTTGTCTTTGACCCTACGAATTTGATCATCACCAATGAATATATGTAAGCATCCACACGTTCATAGAAATGTATACATGTCATGTTCAGGTGATCAATAGACAACACGTTAGCATCAACCATTTATTTTTTATATAGCAGAGGATGCATCCTCTTGGTTGCTCAGTGTCTGAACTTCCATCTTCTTGCTTCTTTTCAGTTGTTTTACAACATCCAGTCGCTCGGAGGAATATGGAGATGGGATCTAATATCCAGTATCATCAATGAAACAGGATTAGCAGAAAGAAAGGATAAGACCATAAATGTGAGGGAAAGGGTGACAAGAATTACCAAGGATGGCATGTACTTTTTTATAGCTGCTAAGATGGCCGCATGCCCTACAACAGATACCTGGATCACAGAAAAAGATAAAAGGATTTTAAAGCACCTCTCTTATAATTATTTTGACAGTTGATGCAAGCCCAGATAAATTGTCTTCTATGGCAATTATAATTCATTTTGTCTGATCAAAAGTCACAAACATGGATATGAAAAGAGAGAGCGAACTGCTACTTCAGCCAATGATGAAAGATAAAAAATTAGAGAATAAAGAGTTGATGAGTAGGTGATTACAGGGAGTAGCATTAGAATTGTAATTGGGATAAGTGAAGCAATATCAGCTAGTGTTTGTTTTAGCTTCTTTCTTTCCCTTTCTGTAACCCTGCGGCCACGCATTTGCTTTAGCAGAAGCTCCAGAGAAGCCATGATGTCTATGAAGAGCAGCTGAGTGCCCATCAATATATCCTTAAACACAGTTCAATTTGAAGCATTAGCATCTGAACTTTGACATGGTTTTTTTTTTTTACCAATCATCGAGTCAGATGATCATTGGACTTACAGAGCTTGTAGATATCAACTTCATGCTGGATTTCCTGAGTAAATTTTGATGCAGAGCCTCTGATTCAGCTGTCCTTCCTGTCTCCACCAGGGTTCTTGTCTCTGTCCCCACTTTGCAGCTAGCCTGCCAGCAGCAAATTATTGTAATTGTTGCCTAAAATTGTGTGGTGCAGTCACTTATTTACAAAGAATAATTTTAGAATGGTGCTTCACAGTTGTTGTTGGGTCCATCTATCCATTGAGGACTCATACCTTGCTCAGTTTATTTCCAGACTGAGGTATTTTTTCTAGATTTCTCCTTGCCATTAAGTCAGTCACCTTCTGTTGTGCATCCAAGGTTACAGATGAACTTGTAGTGTCTTTAGTTCCAGTGGATTGTGTTTGGTCAAGGGCATTTCTTTCTGCAATCTTCTGCAGCTGACTGCTTGAGAAATCGGCATTATCATACCCTGATCTATCATAGGCAGCCCAGTAGTCTTCCAAACAACTAGTAAGCAGGCTCTGACTGAAAAAAATATAAAAAGTAAAATAAATCAACAATCATGGCAACTCCAGGAAAGAAAATTTAAAATTGAGATTATGCTTACTACCTTCGGAGCAAGAATGCCAACAAGTCTGCATTTAAGGGCTGCTGAGTTGAACTGCTGAAATGTGCAAACCCAGAGAAAACATCATAGCAAACCGTAAAAACAGTATGTAAAATAATCTCTTTCTCTGCTTGGATGGCATGCTGTTTGGACCTCCTTCTCTCTTGATTGAATCCGAAAGGAAATGCAGCATAAAAATCAAGCCATCCAATTTCATCAGCTACTACCTGTAAAGAGAGTTTGAATATTAGAATATTTTCATATATTACCTTCCCTATTGTAAGTGTGTTGAAACTAACTAACCTCCATGAAAAGTTGATACACAGAGAGTGAAGAAAACTTGGGGTAAATGAAAAGGCTACCACACTCCAAGTAACTGAAATCAAAGCATTGAACCTACTGGAGTCTAAGGATAAAGTTGAGAAGTTTAAAAGGGTTATAAAAAAAAAAATGCAGAGTGATATACCTGAGGAAGTCCTTAACCTGCTCATCAAGATCCTTTATTCCCATTCCTAACAAAAATAATCTTGTTTTTCTTCCCAGAAATGCAAAAATTCCTAGAGTAGCCAGACAATTACTCTCTTGAACCTGTCAACCATTAATAGAGAAAGGTAAGACCAGGGCTTAGAACATGAGAAATACTTCCCTTAGCATTCAAATATTCACAATTCTGAATGAGGGATTGACATTTGGGATGATAACTATATGTTTGCTTTTGTAGAACTTGAACACTTAGCTTTGATAGAATCCTTTAGAACAAACTCTTATGGTTCAGTAAATTGAAAATGAAATTATCTAGGGATTGTCCAAGAGTGTCCATGACAAAGGGCAGGAGGTTATTACATGAATCACTGAACTGACCTTGTCTTGAAAAGTCTGAAGGCCTGAAAATACACTTTCTCTGCGAATTGCTTTAGCGAGTTTTTTTTGAGCCAAACCAATCCAAAATTCTACATCTTCACTTTTCTGGCTAGGCAGAATCTTTGTACCAAAATTATACAGGAACTCCTGTTCAAAACCTGCCTTAGTGGCTAACTGGTGCAATTTATCCACTGAAACAAGACTATGTGACAAATTCATGAGCTCTATTAATGCTTCCTCAATAGACAATATAAACAAGGGGCAGGAAATATGGCCAGAACCCAATTTTCCTACTGCCACACAGCAGCTTATAGCCAGAATAATCCCTGCAACACCACTGAAAATTATTGTGTTTTATACTATTTTCCCAATTCAAGGTACTAGGTGAAAAAATAAACTTGTAAAAGCAGTGGGAATTTGTCCAAGATTCAACAATGTTATACTAAAAGCTGAGAATTCTGTGAGCTAACCTTCCAGCATATTCCATAGACCACTTCTTCAACAATGGAATGAAAAATCCTGCTACACGTGGCAGTTCCACCATTCTAAACCATTCAACCAATTTTGGGTGCCTTGCCTTCAGCTGGCTTTCTATGTTTTGCTCAACCGAGTTTATTATTGGGGACAAGCTGAATGAAATGAAGGAACAAAATTTTAGTCCTAGCATACAAGGTTGCAATCACCGTTTGCCTTTGAAGTGAGGAAGAGACATCAAAACTGAGCCACAAGAGATGGAATATCAACATGTATGGAAGTTCAAACAAAACTTCAAAAAGATGTTTTCAGGCATAGCATGTGCAAGTTTCACTAGTTAACCAACTACTACTTCCAGGACTAAAGCAAATCCATTAACATTAGACTTCTAAAAGACGCTTTTAGAACTTACATCTCACAAACTAGAGAAGGATTGTTGCAGCGTCCATGAGAAAGGAAGAATTCCAGTTCAATTGCAGTTCTTAACAAAGCATACACTGCTACCTGTCCTACCACAATGGTATAATTCTTATTTAAATTTATCTTGCCAACAAGAAAGTCATAAAAGTACAAGCATAATACTCTGTATCAGTTTATGGAGGAAGAACCCTAATCACTTAGTGCTAATGTTTTTTGTGTAAGTGCATACCTGATGGGCAATGCGTTTATGCCAGGCATGCACATCAACTCCCACCCAAGCCATTGCTAGCTCTGGACCGCATCTAGCCAATTCAAAAGATTCAACCGTGTGGGAAAAGCTCCTAGCAGACTCATGCAATACCCACACAAGACAATTCACCCGATTGAATTCCATTTTGGTACTGATAGCTTTAACCGGAGGAGGCACGTTCTCATTATTGGTTTGATCAGAATAAGCTGAAGAAACCATGGATGATGGCACCCCAGAAGAAAACCACCTTGATGAATAAGTGGAATATGTAAACAAAATTCTGTTCTTCTTGCCATTGAACTTTGAAGAATAAGGTGCATTGCTCCTTACTGTTCTTCTGTCCTCTGATTCAAAGTTTCTGGGGCACAAAAAAAAAAAAATCATGAATCTTTTAGTCCTGGAATTCAGAAGGCAATGTAATGCTACAATTAACACAAATACATGGAAGCTTCGTTTTTTTTTTCCAAGTCCAAGACCAAATGTTTGGATATAAAAACATCTTTGCAACCTTCCTACCTTTCTGGGTAGTTGATTTACATATAGATATGGAACACCAAACCAAGATGTTGAGAAGTTCCAACTGAATCACCATCAGCAAGTCATGAAAATTTTGTACACCAATTAACTTCAAGAAATATACACTAGGTAAGTAATGGAGATCTCAACATACTGCCTATGATTTTTCCCTCTCTCCAAAAAATTAAATAAGTAATAAAATGAACAAGCCTAATTACTTGAATGCTAGCTACATTAAAATTTTCCCCAGAATTTCAAAACTCTATGGCAATCTCAAAAACTTGGGAAAGTTCATGAACACTACACCCAGTTGGAAAAACAAAGTTCTGAGAGCAGTTTTTAACTCAAAATTCAACAGATGGATGATACACAACAGACTAAATATTACAAATATAAAAGGCTGATAATCAATTGAGACATACATTTACTGGTATAGAAGTTGAAAAGTGAACTTATTCATTAACTTTCATTATATATATATAAAGAGTGAGTGAGATTTTGAGAGAGAGAGAGAGAGATATTACGAGTATGAATGGGGGAGTTGCAGAGAGAGAAGGAAAGCCATGGAACCAGAGAGAGAGAGAGAAGGAAAGGACCAAGTGCAGAAACAAATGGAGAGGTTGGGCGACCACAGAGAAATGGTTGGAAAATAATAAAGAAATTACTAAAATATTTGTCTCTTTTCTTGGGTTTGTCTCCCGCCAGCCCAAAATTTTTTGAAGTACACGAACTGTCATTTGTTTATTGGAAAGGAAGTTTATTGTGTATAGGTGCTCAAACCCAAATCTCCCACACTATCTCATATGTCTCTTCTGTCCTAAAACCAGAAGAAAAACTGTTTTTTAAAGAATTCCATGAAAGTAGGCTATTATCAAGAATGGCATATCGAGCTTCAAAACACAATGGTTTCCCAAAACAAGACCCTTTTTCAGTCTGCTCCATACTTCATCCCCATCAATGCTAGAAGAATTGGCACAAAAGTAAAATAGTAAGAGCTTCCTCAGTATCCACCTTATAATGCAAACAATCCCAGACAATATCATCCTCCAGAAATACAAGAATAAAGAGTTCACTTCCATTTAAAACCCAGAGTATGGGCTTCAGTGCATCCTTTATTTGCATATTTATAACAATTTCCAAAAATGTTGCTGGATCCAAACAAAAATCAGGGAAAATTCAAGAAAATAGTAAAGGGTTACCCTTGTAGTTTCTAGCCTAAATTTGAGCATAGCTGTCACAGTAAAAAGCTTGTAATCCTCAGATTTCTTAGGTCATTTACATGGTTTTGTATCAAAAGAACAAAAAATTAACAACTAATCAAAATTAGGGAAATGGTCTTCCACTTTGCAAAACTACTGTCATGCTCTCAAAACAAATGGTGATGGGCTTCAAGAATCAATCCTCAGATCATTTTTCCCTTCAGAAGATACCGTGTCAGCTTCCTTTCTGAATCCAAGTTCTGACAAGTCTTGTTTTGCCATCAAGTTCCTGCAAGATCCCATCAAAAGATTATTATTTAGTCTGACAGCATTTCAGATAAGAACCACTCTAGTCAGGAGAAATGTTTTTGTTTTTCTATTCTTTTTTATATTTTTTGAACTGGGAAGCTAGGAGGCTGCGGTGGTGTTCAGAGAGAGGGAGGGAGAGAGAGAGAGAGAGACTAGTGAGTTTTACCAACAAGCTACTTTATGTTTATTTTCACCATTATATTCAATCCTCCACATATAAAAGCAGTATTACACTAGGAAGAATATGCTTTAATGGTTATCCAAGTTATTCTTCCTTGGACATATTTACAGACACACCCTAAGTTGGGAAGATTGGCATGAACTAACATCTCAATCTTAGAGGATAAAGAATCAGTGGAGAGAAAAATTATCACCCAAAGTTTGTAACATACACATTTTTTATATTTGTCAATTAGAGAGAAAGTTGTATCAAACTCAGATGGGACAAGGTATCAGCAAATCTCCCTCAGCAACAGTTCCAATATTCCGCTCAATAGGGTTTCTTTAAAATCCATATGGAACTCCTTATCCAAATTTTGGTGTTAAAAATTTTAGCAATTAGACATGTTTTCACTCCAATAACACTACTGTTGACTCAAAAAAGGAGAAAGGAGAAAAGGACAAAATGGCATCCCATTGGCTAGCTTTTGGAAGAAGTAAAATCCTTTAGACTGAAATATGAGGATTTATTTTCCTTCAAATTAACTACAAAATCGCTAAATAAGCAATTTTTCTGAAGGTGCTGCAAAAAAAGAAAAGCTCCTTCTACAGAAAAAGAGGAAAAAGAATCAATATGCAACTTCATCAATGACAACTTAGTTCTAGTTATTGAACCCTTCAAAAAATGACAATCTACTTATAGTGCCAAATGCAATTAGGAGATCAAATAACATCTTGGTTGAGTAAATTAAGACCTGCACAGAGTCACTACACTGCTTTCAGAAATTAATACCCTGAGACAGCTCTAAATTAAAATTAAGCTGATTCAGCTTAACCTTGAAAGGCAAAGAGTTTGCCTTCTAATTTCACATTTGAACCAAGGTTTTGTTATGGAAAGGCCACATTCATATGTCAATGGAGCTTTAACCATCCGAGTAGAGTCATGACAAAGTTCACCTTAAAAATAAAAACGATCCTCACTTATCCCATTCACAGGTTCACCCTTTCAACTACTCCATTTTCTCCAAACAAATGGAACTTATCTCCGAACTCAATAAAGAGAAAAGCAAAACAAAAATCCACTTACTTATCCATACGACATTGGAGGTACTTTTTTGAGAGGTGCCTACATTTTTCAGAGTTATTACCAGAGGATTTGAGACAGCTGATATATTCTATCTTCTCCTGAAACACATCAATACAGCAACAGCAACTATGAAATGAAGGAAAAATCGCCAAAGAAACAAAAGACACCCGAAATTTAAGTTGAAACCACACAATGTTCAAGAACTTGTTATGCTTAATATAAGGGCATAAAAAACATATGAACATAAATATAAGTAAAAACTGATTTCTAGTGAAAACATGAGGGAAATTCTACCAGGTCGCATTCATGCATGCGATCCAAAGGGAATATTCCTTTTTCCGGTGGCACTGGCCTTGCACCCCTGGCTCCACCAAATGCACCACCTGCCAAAATCAAAAACTTTCTAATAAAATGAAAAAAAGAATGAAATAATCCTTGACTGCATTTTTATTTCTTTTCAATAGACAGATTTGATAAGTAAGAAAAGTTGACAGTAATGATTTCTACAGTCTGATCTGGTTCATGAATCAAACCACCCAACAAAGAGAACAATCTAATATAAAAACTTAAACATGTATCATGGACTCCAGAACAAAATGCAGGTGGTTTTTAAGTTAACCCTAATTATTAGAAATGGGTTTGGTTTCGAAGACCCTAAATTCTTACTAACGGAAACAAGCCTTGTATTTCCATACCAATTCAACAGCACCTTCATAAAAAATTTCTCTTCTATTAAAAAAAATCCAGAAAATCATCCATTGTGCATCATACTACTCCCTTGGGTTGCTAAAAAATAAGGTAAAAAAAATTAAGCAGTGAAGAAAACCCAGAACAGTTAAAAGGGAATTCCTTTTATTGATTATTTCGGTTTTTTCTTTTAAACCCAACAAAAATTATGGGTCTCAGATTTTCTTTCGCCTCCGTTTTCTGGGCAACCAAACAGATAATTAGAAAAGCAAAAATTAAGGCTTTTTGCATTTTGATCAAACTAGAAGGTGAAACACCATGATCATAGTAATCATTGGAAATAAAAAATCAAACCCCATAAGAGGGTACCTGAACTCATATTTGTCGGCTTTGGATTGTTCTGTCACGCTACTTCAGTCTCTGCACTCACTGCTCGTCCCACGAAAGCCCGAATGCTGCGGAGAAGAAGAGCAAAAGCTCTCCCGGTGGATTTCATTCACGGGGTGGGCTCTACACACCCAGCCCAATAGAGATGGCCCAAGTTCGAGAGTAGGATAGATTTTTGGGCCTGGATATTGCATCCCATCCCATCTGCAACTTGGATGGGTTCAACCCACCCAAGGTTTGAATGGGTTAGAAAAATATCAAGATTTGTCAATTCTTAATCATCTTAAAAACTAATATATTTATCATTTTTGTTTAATTATTAGAATATTTTTGGAGTTAAAATTTGAGTTTGTGGGTTATTATTTATGTTAAATATTGAACATTAAAATAATTATATCACTTAATAATCCATGAGAACCCGCATTGGGCATGGACTTGGTTATGGGTTGCCAATTTTCAACTCGATCTTAGATTGGGTTTGGCACGTTAGTCTTTTAACCCATTCAAGTTGTAGTCTTAATCCCCCGGATAACATTTTTTCCTCTTACTTAATTAATGTTTTTTTCTTCTAAATTATTTTTCCCTTTTTTGGCCTTCTAAATTAGTTTCCTTTTTCTTTTTCAAAGCTCCTCTAAATTCTAGAAAATAATCAAGATATCTTATATGAACTTAGATATTTTAATTATTTGAAGTTACTATGTTATCTTTATGTTTGGTTCAAGGAGATTTTGGGAAAAAATAAAAAGGAAAAAGTAAAAGTAAAGAAAAATAAGGAAATTTAAAAAAAAATAAATTAAAATCAATAAATTATTTTTATATAATATTTTAGTTCATTTTTATTGTAAAATAAAAAAATGAGAAAAAGAAAGAAAGAAGAATAAACAAAAATCCTCAAAAAGAAATAAAATAGAATGTAGGAAGATAATACAATAAATTTTATTTGCAGATATCTGTCTTTTGTTGGGAGTTACAAAGAGATATATATTAATATGGAATATCATCTACAAGTACCATAATTTGATAAATCTTATATTTTATATAATTTTCACTTATTTTAACTTTTCTATATAAAGATTAAATAATTTAAAATTATGTAAGTTTTTAATTAAATTAAATCATATTTGTTTTTATTTCCTAGTTTTGAAAATAAAAATTAAATTAAAAAATATATTTTTCTTACCATTTTTAATACTTAAAGAAAACATCGTGAAAGTTAAATTTTGAAAATTTATTAGTAAACATGAAGAAATCTCAAGGTTTTTTTAGCTTTGTTGGCAAGCATGGGCTTGAGCCCAAAATAGTTGACCTGAATTTTTCAACTATTAAGGAGCACAATATGTATATTAAACCCTATAAACTTATTAGACTTTTAGGAAAATTAGTAGTTCAACATGATGTTAGAGTTTGGTTCGAGAAGTCTCGGGTTTTGTTTGTCTCTATTAAATATAAATGCAAATTCTATTTGTCTCTTCACTTGTGGGTATGATTTTTTTTAGAAAAATTAGTAGTTAAACATCAACCAAAATCAGAATTACATTTACAGGAGGAATACAACTTCAAACAAGAAACGACACAAAGGGGAGAGGAATATACAGTTACTAAATCAATCAACTGCAAGTTCTATAGCTTAAGCCAACGAATCACCATCCACACTTTTTGCAGCTCTTGCTGTCAGGTTTACGGGTATCGGAGGCACGAGAGAAGATCAACGTTTACTGCTGAAATTTTTTGTGAAGAACATTGGCGAGCATATTGCAGTAGTTTATTCTATGAGTAAATTTTACTCGTGATTCTTGCTTGGACATGAATCTGAACTGGAGTCAGTTGCAGAAGAGGCTACACCAGCTGGAGTTGGGGAAGAGGGGGTTGCTGAAGTTGGCCTATGTGCATGTGGATGCTGAATTACTACTAGAACGGAATCGTTAAATCGTTCATTGCAGGAAAGCGAAGATGGCTGGAAGAGCATAAATCGCTTTTTCAGTAACAATACCAACTCAGATTTAGTACAGAATAACTGAATACTGCACAAAATTAAGAACCTAAACAGGATAATGAAGAGCTTTTGTGAAAGGATGCTGGCAGCCATTTGGAAAAAATAAGCTCATAGGATAACTGATATTTAGGCTTCATCAATCCATGGAGAAACTACTAAAAATTTGAATAAATGAGACCATAAACAGGCAAGGGGTTCGAGTTTAACATCACTTACCACCCCAATATGCCATTCATGACTGCTAAAATCTTTGAAAGCTGTTGCATCCATTTCCTGCAGGAACATGAGTTACTATTATCCGAAGAAAAGAAAAGAAAAAATACTAATTTCGTAACTGTGTATCTAGAGGTATACAGAGAAACCCTGCATCTTGGGTTCTGTTTATAAGAACCGACCCTGCCTATCTCAGCAGGTCTGCCATCAACCGACTACTAAGACGTGTTAGTGCTCAACAAGCAAATAATGAAATCCAATACAATTTTGAGTTAAGAACTGTATGATATGGCAGAGTCTAGTCTGAGTCGAGGTGTTTGAAATGGCAAATACAAAAATAGGAGTTTCATTGATGTATAATACATCCTCATATTCGATGAAACTAGAATCCATGGATGATGAAATTAAGAATCAGAAGTTGGAGACTGAGAATGGTTTGATCATGATACTTATTTTACCCACTCTCCACAAAAAGACCGACAACAAGAATCATAAACAACGTCATTTCTCAAATCCTCAAAAGATGATTGTGCATGATGGGTTCATATGGCTATGAAAAGGAAGACTGATCAGTTAGGCATGGTCCAAAATGTTATTTCAATAGTCTTGAAGTGTTCAAATTTGACTAAGAACTTACAATGCTGTACACTGGAGGCAACCATACTTCCGTGTTAGATTTTAAGGTTGGCATAAAAGAGAAGCGTGGCGCCAAGTCTTGTGACCTGAAGGTCCATCTACAAAACCAAAATGGATTAAAACCAGTAAGCAAATTTGTCGTGTTTTCTAGACATTGTCTACACCTATAATTAGTAACTTCGTGAATCGTTAAGAACTAAAATGTTTCTATTGAAGACTTTGACTATATCATGTGATTAACACATACCCAATGTACAGAAAGATGCAGAATTGTGCCCATTCTCGAACTAACAAGCGAAGCCAGTATTTTTCTGATGAGTCATCCACGTTAATGTATATCTGACATTCAGAAAAACGCTCAACTGTCTCATCGATTGAGCTTCGGTATTTAGCATATTAGTAAATATAATTAGAATCCACAGATTAGGAAATTCATACCACGGTTTCTGCCATGGCTACTATCTGCATTGCACCCTGAAATTTTCTATATATACGAAAGAAAATGGCAGATCAAATTCAGACCATAATATTCTTCCATGAAGAAAAGGCTAGACCATTTATAGTACTAGAAACACATACTTGAACATGATATACTTTGTGTAAACTGCATCATGCATTGCATGAACCTCCTCATCCTCTATGAAACTCAATTGTTCCCGTAACAATAATAAATTTCGGGATATATGGTGGAAGATCACATAGAAGGAAATAAAATAATTAAGCAGAAGAAGGACCTGGATCATAGGAAGTGAAAAGGGGTTACTATTTCAGGTAGAAAAAATAGATTCAGGCAAATGGGGATCACTATTTAAAATTGACATCGACAAAAATTGGATGTGACCACAGATTCAAGATCATATTTCATTAGATAGTTAGAAACTTACCGCAAAGTAAGGTACAGAAGCTCGGTAACCAACAAGAGTCAAGTAAAAGACACATCCAAGTGCAGCTGTAGTGCGTCGTTCAGGGACCGATAAACGCTCACACATGATACAATAACCATGAGAAATGAGCAAGAAAGACACGAAAGAAGCAGTCTGAAAGAGCACCCCAGTTACATACACCCCAAATGACATCCACACTGAGCATATCTGAAGATTAAAGCATGAATACCTGCAAGACCAGTGCTTTGAAATATGAAAAACAGTTAATGCAATATTAAGATTGTTTCGGTAAATGATCGAACTCGGATAATTTGAAACGAAAACAGCGAAGAACCGTTTCAAAAGCTGTTGTCATCCAAAATACAGAACTATGAAAAACCTTGAAACTTCATTTTTTTTCTTTTCAATTTTTTCATTATAGGCACTACCACATTTCAGTTTAATCATGAGGCTTACCAGAAGATAAAGGAAAGGGCGAGTTGCAGAGCTTTAATCAATGGAACAGATGCAAGTGTCCACTGCAAATTATTCGTCTGCTCTAGTATAACAATGACACAAAAATGAAGCAATTACAAAACAGAATCCAATCAAATGAAAATCTAATTCACAGTACAGGTGATTAAAAAATGAAAATTATAAATAGGAAATATCCAGGCTAATAATTTTGAAGGAAATCGCTTAAACCCTCCTTTTGATTGAGAGAAGAAATGGTGAAAAAGAAATGAGAATGCAATTTGAGTTCATGTTGCTCTGTTCTGGTTTCCAAAAATGGAAAAAAAATCACCACTACCCCAGTAGTTCTATGGATTCAGTGGATTGGAGGGGTTTGAAGCAACGGAAAATTCAGAAACCAAGAACTTGAATTTATTTTCTTTTCGTCCATTTTCTCAGCAACCAAAAAGAGCATTCTTCGAAAGAAGAAAAAAAAGACATAAAAATCCCTAAAAAAAAAAAAAAATACAAAAACCATAAACTTTCCCAAGTCTAATCAAAATAAAAGGCGCAGAATCATCAGATCAAACCCATCACTGAACATGCAAGTCTCAATTTTCCTCACCCCCCTCTGGTTCTCACAAAAACTCATCTTTTTCTCCAACAAATACTTAACTTTCCCAGAAAAAAATTCCCATCAAAACAAACAGGCCACCCACATGTAATCAAGAAGCAAAGAGTGAAGAGAAATGACCTGAAAATGGCGGTTTTTCCAGGTATTGACGGTCCAAGAACAGGCGGAGACGAACCAGATCGAGAGGAAAGCCAAGTACACAGAAGGAAGAGGCCGATACGATTCGTCCAATCCGATACGGTATCCACCAAAACTCTCTGACACGTCCATTTTCAAATCCCAAACTCTGAGATGAAGAAGACGAAGAAGAGAGTTCAGTTTCAGTTACGTTGCTGTGTTTTTGCCTACACATTTTATATATACTACTCACACATTGCAAACGTGTCTTTATTATTATTATTTCTTTTTCATATTTTTGTTAATCCATAAATTTAATTACAAAATTAACATTAAATTCATGAAAAAAAAATTTAATTAATTATATGATTAGGGCATAAAAAAATATCTATTTGCCTATGCTATGGTCTTTTTAGTATGTTATGTTACGTTAAGGGTGTATACTACTTACAGGAGGCAAAAAAGTTGATAAAGTTTTAATAATATGATATCATAAAATAAAAATATTTACAAATATATTAAAAAATTTTAGCAATTATTTAGAGAAAAATTTAGAAATATATGTGTTAATTATTTTATTGACAAGTGGTAAGAATTTTGGGAATTTTAGTGATTTTAAATTATAGTTTAATAAGAATGGAAAGATGATGGGTCTGGTTTTGTGGCGTGGGGAAGAGGAAATGAAGCAAGTAGGTATTGAAGTGGATGATGCTGTCATGCAACACAACCACTCATTCCCTTGTGCTCTCCTCATATCTAGCCCAAATTTTGGAAGATCTTCTCAACCATCAAAAGATCATTTACCATTGAAATCACCCATGTTCATGTAAATGGAAATCCAAAATTGGATTTTGTTGCATGGAGGGAATCACCATTTTATTAACAATTGTATTCTACGGTCTAGCTCAACGATAATGCTTAAGGGTCTGTTTGATAATATTTTTCAATTATTTTTAGAAATCAAATTCTATTTCAGAGCTCAAATATGAAAAATGGTTTTTTTAGTAGGTTCATTCTCGGTAAAAGTACTATGCACTTAAATATAATATAAAAATAATTTTTATATTTTTAATTATTATTCAAAATACTTTATAAAAATAATTAAAAATACCTCAAATTTATTCTAAAAATCAAAAGTTTTTTTAAACAAACTACTTGGATGGCATTGGTGGGTCCTATGATAGGGAAGAGGTTTAGGAGGCCCAACCCAACAACATTTCTTTGTTTTCCTACTATGGGATTGACCAAAAGAAAGAGGAGAAAAGAAAATTGGATTGAATGTGAATAAAAATGGTGAAGCTGGTGTTCAACATGACCAACTAACTACTAAGCAAGTTTTGGGCTATCTGACATTGACATTCTTGAGGGCTGTTTGGGGGAAGTTGTTCTGTTAGAAAATTGAGGGATTGAGATTTAGTTGCAGTACAAGAACAGAACATGTACATTAGGTGACCAAACTCACTCATAAGATTACTTTCCTTCAACCCTACTCCATTCACCTGGAAGAAATTCCTAAGATTTCAATTTTGGACTCATGCTTATAAAATAGCATTATATGCAATGGTGAAGTGAAAATCCCTACAAGAAAATTGCATTAAGGTCTTCCTTCTACAAAATCAATGGATACTCAAAATATGTTAGATTTGGGTCATTCATTTTGGCAAAAGACCCGCCCAAGTTTCATGGTTTTGGGTCCGTCATTTTGTAACAATCCGGTTGAGTCCCACATCACCAAACCAAGGCTGAATGGTTGGGTTTGTAAACATTTTGACATCTGATCTTTGACAGTCGATTTTCAAGGGTGAGTTCACATAAAAATTGTCTTGAATGCCCCCTTGAGAGCCTCTTTTGAACCCTAACACCGGAGTTGAATCATATGTTCACTTCTCATTCACTCAAGTGATGTTTGTTTTTTCACTTAATTCTAAATAGAAACTTAATATTTAATAGTGTTAAATATTAATTTGTTTGTTTTTGTAATATTTTATTTTTATTAAGTATTAAAAAGTAAAGAAAAACTAATATATTATTTTTTATATTTAGAAAAAACTAAATTTTTTGTTTTTGCTATTCAATAAAAAATTTATAATAAGTCATGAAAAAGTAGAAAAACAAACAACCTAAATTCTGAAAACAAATTGCTTTGAGTAAAAAACCAAAAAAACAAACACTCTTTAACATAAGTAAAGTAAATTTGTATTCAGTAAAAAAAAACAAACACCACCTTTAGTATTAATTAGAATTTCTTTCCAAGAATTAAGTAAATCCCGACAACTAAATTGAAACTTTAGAAATTTCATGTTATACGTATTGACTGAATTTTTTTTTTGTAAGACTTATTACCGGCCCGCAAATCTTTATGGGGCTTTTTCTTTCACCCAATGGGTTCTGGACTGGGCCTTTTTGACCCAAATGGTAGACAACAAAGCTTGGGCCTAGACTTTTGGTGGCATTTCACTCTTGTCCCAACTATCCAACCAGGGGCTTGGCTGCTCGATCAGGATTCAGGCCTGGTTCCAGAATCCGGAACGAACCCCAAAATCCGTTCGTGTTGACACGTGCACCAAGATGTCGGTTTGTGGAACTCCCCTTTTTTGCTAAATGGGATAGAAATTAGAATAAGATAAAAGATAAATATATCTTCAAAGATGTTAATATTTAATATATTTGGATATTTGATATTTTTTAAAATTAAAAATATATTTTATCGCAATTTTATATTATTTGAAAATCATTTTACAATATATAATTAATAAGTAAATTTTTTCTTTAATTGAAATATTTAAAATTTATACAAAATTTCTTGTTTTACAAAATCATTAATAGAGAAAAAAAATGAATAAAAAAATGAAATTATATTCCCATAAAGAAGGAAAAAAACAAAAACGAACAAAAAAGGACAAAAAATTTGATGAGTTCGATGAAGGAGAAAGGAAAGTTAAAAAAAAAAAAGGGGATAAAAGAAAGAGGGAGAGAAAAAGAAAGATGGAAACCATGAAAGAACATGTCTAAAATAAATAGGTACGGAAAGAAGTCCTTTCTCTCACACACCACGTCCCCAATTCCATCCACATCAAGCAAAAGTAAGCCACTAACGAAATACGTCTTCAAATTTCTTTTCCGACTTAATCCCACACCCCTTCAATGCTCACACCCTTCTCCTTACTCCAATCACTAGTTTGTCTCTTCTTCATCTTATCATGGCCACTCCCTCCACGCCAAAAAAGGAACGTAGAAAAAAAACCAAAGTTGTGTGGCAGAGAAGGGCTAGATTTAGAGTCATGAACAGACCATATGTTTCTCATTCACCCTTCATTTCATTGTACAAACACAGCTTTGCACGCAGATTTGAAGATCAAATCATGGGTCTTTAAGAGCTACAGTTATAAGGTGAATCTAACTGTACATTACAGCTCACATATCCTGGAGATGATTAAAGCTTTTGGGTCCATCGCCCATTTTCTTCTTGACAGATAAGTTGCATGATTAGATTTGGGCCTTCTGGGTACCTGCATCCACATTAACTCCCCCTCCACCCCACCCCCCAACCTTCATCTTCATGTGGTGTTTCAGTACAGGCTTTGTGTTAGAAAGTGTCCAAAATTCCTAATTAGTATAGATTCCTTTTTATAAAGAATATTATATAAAATATTTCTAGGTTGATATATTATTATAATATTATACTTCCTTTTATAATAATAAAAAAGGTTGTTGAAAATATCTCTATAAACATTTTAGGTCATAAGGGGAAAAAGTTATGAGATGGATATAGACCTGTAGAGACTATACGAGGTGGGAAGGATACAAGGAGTGGGAAAACATGGGATATTTCGGAAACTCAATAATTGTATCTGGTTCTGTCATCTGTAATATTCTCTATTGTATAGTGGAATCATTCTCTCTCATTCGTGGATGTAGGTATGGTTAATCGAACCATATTAAAACCTCGTGTACCATATATGTGATTGTTTTATTTTTATTTTCTTAAATTAACATTATTGGCATAAAAGCTTTCATTTGCACAACACTTTGCAAACCCCTCATCTTAATTGTAAGCACTTTTTGAAATCATCATAATGGGCTAAAAGGACTGCTGTACAACTTATTTTGATGTGTTCTAGACATGTTGAATTGGTATAAAAGCTTTGTGAAAAGGTTTAAATTAATGCGGAGATAATGGTGTGTGTTTGGATGAGTCATTGAGATGACTAATTCAATTCCCTACCCACCTAATCTTTTCTATGTCATCCATTCTAGAAGGTCTATTTCTTGAAGCCTTTTGCCTTAACATGGATTAGGGATGGCTGGGGGGAAAGTATCCCAAAAGGGATGACGACAAGAAAAACTGGACAGAAGAAGTATACGATCGTTGAGAGTCATATAATCCTAATAAATTGGTACAACCTCTTGTGAGGAAAAATACGATCATAAATAGGAAAATTTAAACAAAAAGAAGGACAACTTTTACGATATGTTTGGTTTTAAAAAGTATTCAAAAGATAATAAAAATGAATTTTTGCATATCTAGTTTTTCTATAAAAATAAAAAAGAAAAAAAAAATGAATCAGAAACTTATATTCAAATTATTTAATTTTCGTATAAAATAAATGAAGTAAGTTAAATGGGTTTAAAAAAATAATAATTTTCTTTTATTTTTTCTTTTTATTTTAATATAAAATAAAGCTTTCACGTTATCTTTTGAGATGTCAAGGAATTCCAATGAGTTATTTTTTGTTTTGAATGAAACTATAAATACGAGAATCAATCATTTTCATAGTATAAGAGCTTTGACTTTCTCAAAGTGAAAATAGGAAAATAAAATTCAAGAGAAATTTTTTTATTTTTTTTATAAAGAAGAATTGTATTTTTTGTTTTTTGTTTTTTGGTTTTTTTTTTCAATGATTGAGAAGAAAACATATTCATTTTTCTTTGGTTTTTCAAAAAGAAACTGCTCTCATATAAAGATTCTTTTTCTTTTAATAATAGCAGTTTTTGGATAGTCTTAAAACTTCGAGAAATTGTTCTCTTATATCTCTCTTTTATTGGGTCGGGTCATGTGAGTCTCCTTTGACATCTTAATCCAACTCCAGCATATTTTATTTTCTTTTCATTTTTCTCAAAATTTTTAAGAGTGAATATATGATTTTTCTTTTATGTTTTTTATTATGAATATATTATTTGTTTTTTTTTCATTTTACAACTAACTTTGGTGGTAGATGACATAATCACGTATTAATTTAAAACAAAAAAACATTAATATATTATAAAAAAAAAATTGTTGTTTTTCTTGTAACCGCATACGTGACATCAAACTTAAAATAAGACCATGTGATTCAATCATATGAAACAAGATGTAATAACATGAAAACCATAGCAAAAGTGGAAACAAAAAAATGGATCAATGAAGTAATTTGGGAAAAACAGATTTCACTTTCTCAGCGGTTTCAGTGCCAGCTACGACCGATCCAAACAAAAAATAAAAATAATAAAATAATAAAATATCAAGAAAAAACCCCAATAAAAAATTGAAATAGAAAGACAAAAGATCTATCTCAGTTGGGTGGTGTTGGCGTGTGAAGATCTCATAATTCATGAAAATGGACCCATCGATGAAATCTCTGAGTTGTTCTTTTGCCACCATGCGCTGGGACGAATCAATACAGTCCTCGTGCTATGAGCCTTTTGACCATGTGTGCGTACCTTCAATTTCTCCATCCCTGGCTTCATTTTTCTTTTCCATTTTCTTCGTTTCTCTTTCATTTGCGGTACAATGTATATCTCCATGGTAATAAAATATATATTTTTTTCAAAAAAAAAAAAATCAAAAGTCAAGCTTAAATGAAAATTGATTAAAGAAAAAGCTAAAAAGAACCTTTTTATAATATTTTGTGCAATAAAAATATGTTTGGAAACAAAAAAAAAAAAAATTAGAAAAAGTGTGATTTCATAAAATGATCATAAAATAAAAGCCCTTTAAAAATAATTCAAGTTTCATGACTCAACAGTCAAATATGGCATTTTAGGATGACTAAAGATAATACTTATATCATTAAGATATAGTACCTAAATGTTCAAAGATAATCCATTTGATCAAAAAGTTATATGAAATGTTAATTATTTTTAAATGATTACTTGAAATTTATATTTTATAAATTTAAGTTTCTATTTAATGGTTTTTTTCGTATCAGTGTATGAAAGCATTTTTCTTAAAAATATTCTTAATCTATTTGTTTTCTATGTTTTAAAAATAATTTTTATATGTAATGTTGTATTTTTACTTATTTTTATATTTTTATAATTATTTTTTAAAATAATCTTTAAAAAATAATAAAAATCAATTTAAAGATGTTATCTAAAATACCTTATTTTCTATTTTTAAATACATAAAATTACTTTTTTTTTTTTGTTTCTTACTTGTTAGTTATGATTTTTTGTTTTTTATATTAAAAAATAGAAAACTATTCTTAAAAGACAATTACCGAACAACATCTAAAACTTTCTATTTTTATCATGATACAAAACATTTAGGAATAAGATTTGACTTAAAATATTAATGGCATAAAGCATCTTTGAAGTCTAATACTCTTTAGATGAAAAAACAAAATTGGCCAAAACTTCAAGATAGTTGAAATTTTCAAAAGAAAAATATAATATTAGCATTATTTAATTATGATTTTGTGATTGAAGTGATACTTAAACTAAGCTTCACTGTCCCCATTGGTATTATTAAGCAAAATGAATAAAATTATGAACTAAATTATTAGTTGGTTGAATTATTAGAGTGGTCATTTGAAGTAAAATTGACCCTTGATCTTCCAATATGCTAAAACTTGATGGATCTCCAAGAGAATTATGAACGTATGGAATCATAGCTTTGGAGTTCAAATCATGGAGGCAATTGGGCATTAAATTAATGGAAGCGGAAATTAAAATAAGCATTGTAAGCTGAAAATGACAACACAAGGCAAGTGACTTGGTTGAAAATAAATATTTAGCTAAAATTTCAATAGTACACTTAAGATACGTTGTTCCCCAAGAAACATAAACAATGTGAAATAGAAAAGAAAAGAAGGGAAAATCATGGAGATTTGTTGCTAAAAGAGATGAAGGAGAATTGATTTGATGGAGAGATATGGTAGCTCTTGTATGGAAAAAGGTTGAAAAAAAGTAAATTCTAGCAACCTCCATCTCTTTCCCAATAAGTGAAAAGGGAAGAAAATGCAGCAGTGAGGAGGGTTGATCCACGTTTGTAGCCTTTTGTAGGTATATGGGAGTGGGAGAGAGGGTGGTGAGCAACTGAGATGGGTGGAGACAAATGAAAATGCCCTAACGGACAAATGGAGGTGGACGTGGGCAGTGGAGGTGAAGAGTTAGAAAAGGGGCGTTTTAATGAGGTGGGGGTCTGCCTTGTGCCACAGCCTTGGTCCCACAGTTCTCTTGGCTCAACCCATTCTTCCTATGGGTCCCTCTCTCTCTCTGTTTTTTTCTCTCTCTCTTGTATGTACTCTTAAGACTCTGGTTTTGGTAGTGTAGTGACATGAAATTGGTAGGTTGGGTGTCGCTGTGAAAAGGAGCGTCTCCATCCCTTAAAACCCCATCCTTCTCCCACCTCAAATACACACCAACAATCCCTCAAATCTCTCTCTCTGTTTCTCTGTCTCTCTCTCTCTCAATACATACTTGCTTCTCTCTCCATTGCTGTAGTCATCTCTTCACCTCTGGCCTCTTTGAGACGTCTCTACATTATCATCTGTACTGCTGTATTCATTTTGTTGGAAGGATTCGAGGTGGGTTTATCCTTTTGGTAATGGGGGAGCGACCAAGTTCGGAAGCTGAGAGTACTAGTAACAGTACTGCTTCGGCTTCTCCATCTTCGCCATCTTCATCTGGGTCTTCTCAGTCTGTTCCCAACTTGGTTTCTGACACATCCAAACAAGTCAAAGCTCAGAACCCAGCGACCAAGAGAGGGAGAGACTGCAACAGACACCCAGTGTACAGAGGGGTTCGAATGCGGAGCTGGGGCAAATGGGTGTCCGAAATTCGAGAACCGCGCAAGAAATCGAGAATCTGGCTCGGCACATTCCCGAACCCGGAAATGGCAGCGCGAGCCCATGACTCCGCTGCCTTGAGCATCAAGGGAGACTCAGCGATCCTAAACTTCCCCGACCTCGCCCATTTGCTTCCCCGGCCGGTGACGCTCTCCCCGCGCGACGTCCAGGCTGCCGCAGCCAAAGCTGCGGCAATGGAGACGCTAAATTCGACAACAACAACGACAACGACAACGTCATCGTCGTTGTCGTCTTCGTCGGAGGAGTCCACGTCGGATGAACTGAGTCAGATCGTTGAGTTGCCCAATATAGAAGGCGAGCTTGACTCGGACGAGTTTATATTGGCCGACTCCGTGGAGGGGTGGTTGTATCCACCGCCGGCGACGGCGGAAGAAAACTTTTGTGCATATTTCGGTGATCCGATCAGCTTTGAAACTCTCTTTTGGGAAAATTAGTGTGATATTCTTTCCTCCCCACTTCTATTACTATTCACCTAACATGTAAAATAAAAACATTGGTGAAAATAGTAATTTTCTCACTTCTTCATTTGTCAAAGTCAATTTTTTATTTATTTTTTCATAATTTTGGACACCATTGTAATAAAATGTAAAAATTATAATAATTTCATAAAGTCTTGATAAGAATGAAGCTTATAGTAGAAGACATTGAAAATATGGATGCAACAATCACCAAATCACATTTAATAAAGTTGGTCCATTGATTGCAAAGTACCTTGCCGTTCTGCCCACGGTGACCTGACATAGACTAAACCCATGACGAATAGAAACAATGCATTTGGCAGTGTTTGTATTTTTATGCGACAAAATAATCTTGGATTCCTCGAGAAAATATTGGAAAGAAAAAAAAAAAGAAATTAAATTAATAAATTATTTTTATATTCATTTATTTGAATTTTTCTATTTAAAGGTTCAAGTCTTAGTAACTAATCAAAGCATTGGAATGAAACCGCGGGCTTGTAGGTAGATAGATAGCTTCGTCTTTGAGTCTTCTTCGTAACTAATCAAAGCATTGGAATGAAACCGTGGGCTTATAGGTAGATAGGTAGATAGATGGCTTGGTTTTTTAATAGATTGAATGGATAAGACCTTTTCTAGGGAGGCGGTCAAAATACATAAGTTTAATGAATTAAATAAAAGAAAACTATTTTTCTTAGTATAGTTTTTTCATTTTCTTAATATTTTTCATGACCTAAACATTTTTATAAAGGACTAAGAAAATAATATTTAAAAAAATTATTTTATGGTATTTGATTTTACTAATGCACATAAATATAATTAAGATTAGTTATTTTTTTTATATAATTTTCTAACTATTTAATCTTAATGTAGAAGAATTAAAATATGTGAAATAATTTTAAAATATTATAAAAATAATTTATTGACTTTAAGGTCATGTTTGGTTTTTATAAAATTTGAAGGAAAAAAAGTAAAGAAGAAAAGAAAAAAAGAAGTGATGGGAAATAAAAAATAGGTTTAAATTTGATAAATTATTTTTACATGCTTCTTCAAACTCATTTTATTTATTTGCTTTTATTATATAAAGATTAAATGATTTAAAAATATATAAATTTTGGCAAAATTTAATTACATTTGATTTTCATTTGTATTTTTATGAAGCCATTTGAAAGAATTAGACCCATTTTTATTCTTTTTTTTACTTAAGCTTCGGAGCTCTTTTTGTGCCCAAACCACCTGTCCGAACATCTTTTTGTGCAAGGAAGAAACCCATCTAACTTTAGAAAAGCTAGACAAACTTAATCTGGTTGGCACTGCACCAACAGAAACCAAATATGAAAAAATAATTTTCTTTAACACTTTTCTTATTTTCTTAATATTTTTTGGGAACCAAACATATCCCGAGTCTATTTTTTTTTTATTTTTTGCTTTTTATTTCATAATATTTTTTTTCTCTATTTTCTTTTCTTATATATTTTTTTTAAAAATTTCAATAAAGTCTAAGATTATGTTTGGTACTTAAAAAATTAAAAAGAAAATGTATAAACAAATTTTAAATCAATAAATTATTTTTTAATCATTTCAAACTCACTTAATTTATTTTAATTCTTTCATATAAAAATTTAATAATTTGAAAATACATAATTTTTAATTAATTTTAATTTTTCAAATAATTTTCATAATACAATTAAACATGAAAAAAATATTTTTCTTAACATTTATTTTTTCCCAAACATAAGCTAAATATTTTGAAAAGGAATTAAAAAGGGAAAATGACTTTTCACATTCAAAAAGTTGCTAAAGCCAATTTTCAACGTTTAAATGGATGAAGAGTCCAATTAGTGATTGGGCGGCGTCACACTTTCATTTGTCTCTCATCTCCGATTGGCTACGGGATGATGAAATCCGTTAACGGATAGATTTTGTAAATTGTAACGTACTGTTGGAAAATGGAAGCTACGGAATATCCACTGACGTGACCGACTCCAATTGTACCGTTGCAGATGCTGTCTTTTTTCCTTCTTTTTCTTTGCAGTTTTGAATTCCCACCTCAAATTTGTACATCTCTGCGTTTGTGTTTTAAAAGCTTTCAAATTTCCGTCAACTTTCTCATCAATTTATCAAACGTTTGAGTGAGTAGAAATCTGAAATTTATTCAGAATTTGGCCATGATGTCAGTGTCTGTCTTTACTTTTGATGGCACAGTTGGACCGGCGTTGTTCCAATTAATTTACAGAGTTTGAAAGTTGGTGTGAGATAAAGATTTTTCAAAGAGGTTATTTTTCTTTGGGATAATTTTGTTTATTTTTAAAAAGTGTATCTTTGATTGCACTTGTACTTTTTTTCTTTAATTTTTTTAAATTTTATTTTATTTTTGCAATCATGCTGACATTTGCATATTAAAAACCATATGATATAATTCCGTAAGATTGATTGATGCATTGAAATCATATTGCATTATAGCTTTATTTATGCACCTTAATTCATCCAAAAATGAACTTAAATTGGTTTTATAATTTTATAAATGAGATGAACATTATTTTGCAAAAAAACCTAAGCTCAAATTGATTAAGTTAATATTTAAAAAAGTTTTTTTTTTCCTTCAAAATAATGAGTTTATATAGTTGATTTATCTCCTCTATTTTGATTAAAATTTGAAAAATTTACAAAACCGTAAATGACTCAAGGGGTATCGATCGATTGTTTAGTTTTACCGATCAAGGTGGCTTAGAAATGATTTAAACCATGCATTGACAATGTTGATTATTGACCCCTAAGGTATTCGAGTTGCTTTCCTTACAAATCCTTTATTGCCATGCAAGTACTATAACGACATAACCTCTAGGTCTCACATCAATGGCTGATGAATATCATGTGTCTTCGGGTGTTTGTAGCTTCAAAGACAAAGGGTGGGGGACTTCACCTAAATTCTCCTCTGTCTTCTTCCTTTTTTTTGCTTGCCCCATTCTCTAATTCGATGTTTGTCTTTATAGTTTTCCTTAATTGCGAGCTTTGATTGGTGGAGACACAAATCAACCTTTCCTTTAGGAAGTATCCCCTTTACTGATTTGTTGTTAGTTGGTCTGACTTACTTCAAGCGACACATGGTAGATTTGTAAAGGTACTTTCTTATTTCTATGCTTTGGAATTAGTTCCTCGTATGTGCTTATGGGTACGTTGGTCCTTGGTATTTGTGATTTGTGGGCTTATGGCTTAGGTGGTTCCGTCGGATGTTCCTTAATAAACTGTCCTTTGGGATGCTTCATATGGGAATTCATCATACGCTCTACCATTGCTCATATGTCTTGTTTGATTGCTACTTTTCCAACTATCCCAAGAAGCGTTCAACTCATTGTGGACCCATTACAAAGGTGTTTAGGCTCTAGCTTATAGATGGATTAGGCCTATTAACTCACATCCAACTATCGATACTTACAAGCGGTAACCATTGGTTGAGAAGGTACATCCACCACTACCTTAACTAATCTAGGTTGTTGGTTTTTTTTTTTTTTTTTTTCCAATGATTAGGTATTGCATCTCATACTATTAGGCAATGTTTCATACATGGGAATGAGAGGGTAAGAATGGACGTGTAAAAATGGACATCTTATTCTTTTATTATCCATTCTCGTGTTTGGGTAATTCAAGTGATAATGAGAATGAAATAAAAAATGATTCTAATAGAAATAAAATCTCACTTAAAAGTGAGATTTCAATTGATCTATAAAAGAAGGTATTTTGATTCTCTTAATGCAAGTAATTTTTAAAAGCACTTTTCAAAAAAAAAAAAAAAAAAACCAAAACTTGTTTGGATGAAGTGTTTTTTAATTTTTTTTTATTTTAATTTTCTAAAAAATTATAAATTCAATTTATTTACAATTTATATAATATAAACTAAATTCAATTAAAGTCTTATTAAAAATAAAAATAATTTTTTAATTACAAATAAATAGTTTTAAATAAAATATGAATAATAATATCATAATAAAATCATAAAGTATATTTTTTATAAATATTATAAAAATATGGATACTAACAACCTCGTAAAATCATAACTGATTTAAAAATAAATAATAATAATTTAAAATTAATAATTGCTAATATTATTTTATTTCAAATGAATTTTAAAAAAAAATTTGATTTTGTTAAGGTATAAATAAGTCAAGTTTTTTATTAAGTGCACATATTTAGTAAAGAACAATTGCTAAATTGTTTTTCCTTACAATCAAGAAAGAAAGAAATCTAAAAAATATGTTGATGATTCTAAAAAAAATGTAATGGTATCTTAAAGATATTTAAGAGACTTAAAAAATAAGTGACAATCTTGTTGTAGTAAAAAAGATCAATTTCGGACCAAGATCAAGTTTTTCAATTTGCTCATAGCCGTCGCAATCAAAAAGTCAATTTTAGAATAAGACAAAGTTTTCTAATTTGCTCATAACTTCATACAATGATATAAAATTTTTTGGACTTGTGATGCGTAACCATCTTATCTTTCTTTTAGAAAATTCATGCTAGCTCTTTATGGACAAATAATCACCCACTTTCCGGAAGAAGGAGGAGAAAATGATTTTAGAGCATGTATAGGTTTGCATTTGGACAACACAATCATTGTCAAAATGGTTGAGGAGATAGGAATTTCAATTTGAGGGTAAGAGATTTCCCCCCGATTCACCCGTCTCTCCCGTTCTTGAGTATTTACCTTAACTTGATTTAATATACACTTAAGTTAGAAAACATAAATAAATTTACAACTATACTTCTAAATTTTATAAATATTAACTATGCTTAGGATTCTAATCTTATTTTTGCTTCAAAAAACACAAAATAAAATAATGTTTGGTAATTATATAACAAGAACATTATTAATAAATTTCTTTTTTCCATAAAAATATCTAACATGACATATTAATGATATTATGTATAACATTCTCCATACAAAGTAAATATATACCTATTATGAATTTGAAACAAATTTCAACACCAAGTCATTAAGAAAAATAAATAAAGAATAATTAGAAAATGAAAATGTTTTCTTATTAATATCCAAACACAAATGGTGATATATAATGATAATTGTATCATTTGAAAGAAAGACCACGAAGGGATTATTTATATTTTTTATCGACTAAATTAAAAATGAAGAGTTATTGTTTTTTATTCCATAAGGATATGTCCATAACATTTAATATTTATGATAAACTTTCAATTTGAGGGTTGTATTAGATAGTAAAATATGGATATTAGAAAGAGGGAGAGATTTCATAATTTTGTATTTTTGGACTTACCTAAAATTGAAGTTGAAGTTAAAATTATAATTTTTAAAGTAATATTAATATTTTAAATTTTTTTATTTAATAAGAAGTAGTTTTTTGCACATGTCAAAATATAACTTTTATAAAAGATAATATTTTCTTATATTTCAAATTAGACTTTTTTTTTCAAAAAAATAAAAATAAATTATAAGTGACTTTGTAAAAATTAACTAAACTAAAAAACCATTTGTCAAGTAGGATAACACTTAGGGGGATGAATGACTGTTTTTAAATATTACACTATAAGAGTTGAATAAATTAACCAAAATTAAATTATGTGAGAATAAGAATAATCAAAGCAATCACAATCATGCAAGGAACATTGAAATTTTATATGGAAAACCCCTATAATAACTGTGAAGATAAAAAAATCATATGATTTAAAACTTCTAATCTACTAATCCACTATACGTGATCAAAGTATATAGATTTACATGGTCACTTTATCTTAAAGACTTATTCTCCAACACCTATACATTGATTCATGTCCACGATGCAACACCTCCAATGCTCCTTTAGATTCTTCACAACCTAGAATTCAACTTATGAATTCTTTCTTAGAGTTTGGGAATAATAGGGTAAGTAATTAGGTTGATTCTCGATCTCAAAATATCCAACCCTAAACAGAGTTAAGAGAGAAGGTTTATATAGGTCCACAAACCTAGAGGATTTATATTTAGAATTTACCAAAAGGAATACTTGTGAATTTTTAAAAACAAAAGTTGTTATATTCTAGAAAATTTAAAAAGATTGTTTGAATACACTTAACCACTGCTTGAGCATTAGATAAATGCTTGAGTGATTTCAACACTTGAGCCTTGGTTTCACCACTCAAGCATCCCTTGTTTTTTCAAAACATAAGTTCAAGCATTTTAGTTAGAAAAGAGTAATCAATCCACTCTAACTCTTCAACCACCTAACTTGCCACTAAACAAACTTTTTTAAACTTACTTGTAACTTTTCGGTTGAGTAATCAACAAGCTTGAATCTTTAGTAGAGAATAAGTCACTATCTAAAAAGTTTCATAAGTTAGGATGAATAGGAACAAAATTGTCAACAAAGAAAATAAAAACTCAATGTGCCAACATAAACAAATATAGAAGTTCATATTAAATTTAAATAAGAATTTATAACTTCTTAGAAGTTAATTCAAACACGACACAAAAACTCTTCATTCAACCTCAAGGTCACTATATCTATATAAGTTAAAATTTCCATCTTAAAAACCTATTTGAAAGAGAATAAGTTTATACTTTATATAAGTACTTCTTAATGCTTGAAAGTGTTAGAAAAATTTTGTTTCACAAAATTTAACTTTTTTCTAGACATTTAAAAAATTAGATAAGATTTTTCTTAAATTAGTATTTGATAATTACCCCTTCAAAACATCAATTTTTTATTATAAAAGAATGCCAAAGACACTTTGAGAAGTACTTTTATAATTTATAATGGAAATCTAAGTCACCAATGCCAAAACCACCATCCAATATTTTCAAGGTCATATGATATTATAATATCTCAAAACCACTTAATTGTTTCATTGCAAGGTCAAATGATATTTTCAAAATCAAATTAAATCTAATAATGGATTCAAATATCCAAAAATTCATTTACAAAAAAGCCTATTTGATATAGTTATAAGATATTGTGAAGGTAAAATTTTGAAAAAAAATTCTGTAAAGGCAAAAATCTTATTTAATATATTATAAAAAGTTTAAATTGGAATCTTTAGCATATAAATCTTTTACAAAGTATTTAACTCTTAATTTCATATATATATTTTTTTTATAAAAAAAGGCCTTTTAAAAAATTGAAAAGTAAATCATTTATAGTGCTTCTTGAAATGTTTGGATTGATCACTTTGAGCATAATATATTGTAAAACCACTCTAAATGAATTTATAGAAAAATAAAATTATATTAAATGAGACTAAAGATGCTATTTGTTTCTTGACTAAATAAAAAAAATTAAAATATTTGATTTTTTCTATTCAATTAAAAGTAATATGTTATATCCATCAACGTAACCAAATTCTAACTTATTAATAATAACTTAACTTTAATTATATTAGTTGGTGTAAACACGTACTTTTAATTGAATATCGGCCAAAAACAAGAACACCATCTAAATCAATTTTTTTTGTTCATGGCCTTCAATTTGTAGTTCACTGTGTAGCACTTACTAGGAAAGGTAGGATCATAGGATGACGAAGATATGCCCATGGCTATAAGCTTAAAATATCCATTGTCGGCTTGGAACGAGGACGATGAATGATTTGATTTCAATGCTTACATGAGTTTGAATTTGTCATATTAACTAACTGTTTATTAAAAAAATCATATACCTTCGATTTATGTATGTTTTTGGGAGACAGCAAGCACTTGACAATGACATTTACATTTTTCTTCTTCATCTTCATCTTCATCTTCTTCCTTTCCAGATTAAAAATTGACATTTACTTAATAATGGATTTTTTTCTTGTCTCTTTCATCAATTTCTCCAAAGGATTTTTCTCCCCCATAATCATAGTTATCTTGAACTGATGATATCAACATGTTTGTATAAGTCAAACTATGAACTCATGACAATGAGAAAATGTTAATAAAATGGTAGATGGGAGACAAATAAAATAAATTAATTTTAAATTTAAAGTTTTGAATTTTTTTATTGTTTTGTTAATTTTCATATACATGAAGGATTGTTTTTATTTTAAATTACTATTTATTCTTTGTTAACATTATAAACATTATAACAGGTATAAAATATAAATCATGGTATTTTTAGGAAATATCTTTTAGTTATTTTCTTTTGTCTTCTTATATTGGGTTTAAAATTTGTAAATATGGAGAATAATTAAAAGTAAATCATTGTGTATAAAATTTATTTTTAAAATATATGTAAAAACATAAAAAATATTTTAGATTTTCAAAAAAAACTTTTATCTGATGAAGCATAGTAGAATAGTTTTTAATAACTATGGGTATGTTTAAGAACTATTTTTTAGAATAATTTTTAAAAACTTTTCTAAAAAAACTATAGAAATGTTTAGGAACCGTTCTCTAGAATAGTTTTTGGTTCTTTAGAACAAAAAACATATTTAGTAATTAAAAACTTTTTTATTTTATTTTCTAAGGATTGTTTTTATAAAATAATTTTATAAACATGTAAAATAATTAAAAATAAAACATTTGATATAAAACTTATTTTTAAAACATATTTAAAAATATTTAAAAACATGTTAAAAATATTTTAAATTTTCGAATAGATTTTTGTTTTATAAAAATCAAAAAACAGTTTTTAAAAACTATTGTAAAAATTATTTTTTAAAATTATTTTTGAAAATAGTCGCCAAGCAAGATCTATATACTTTTTGATTTGAAAAAAATACTTCCTAAACAAAACCTTAGTCACGAAGGAATATTATATTATCACATATTTTCCATGGTTTTTCTAAGAAAGATAGTGATTTTTTTTTTTTAATATTTTCTTGCTTTTCTCCCTTACAATTTTTATAGTATAAAAACGTAACAAAATCATTTTTTATACTTTTTTTTTCCCCTTTTATCAGCATATTCAAGGACCAAACATGACTTTAATGTCGATGAAAAGAAGGAGAGCAAAAAATAGTGGAAAAATTTGGAAGGAAAAAAAAAAAGAGAAATAAAATATAAATGAAACTCAATTAATTTTATCCCAAATTTTTTAAATTTATTTTCTATTTTATTCTCTTATATAAATTTAAATAATTTTATAATGTGTAAGTTGTCAAATAATTTTTTATGTATTTGAATTTTCATAATATCTACGTCACATGATTTCATTCTTACACCAAGTTGAAATTTTCCTCCCTTCCAAACAAACCACTCCCCTTTGTGGATTAAAGCAAGTAACCTCAGGATTAGCATCCCAAAGTCAAAAAACTAAGTCTTTAATTGCATTAACATTTATGATTGTATTATACAAGTCTTTGTCACGAAAGCAATGGTCTGTTTATACGATTGGGAATATATTGGATTCCATAGGCCATGTTATTCTATGGTGATTGGTGACACGTATTCGTATATCTTTGTATTAAAAATTGAGAACAAAAATCATAACTATAAAATCTTAAAAACAATATTTCTTGACCAGGACATCGGACCAATTGGACGTTGCCATTTATTAATAATCCATGCAAGTGGTCCAATAATTTTTTTTTGACCCATTAAAAATAGCATTGTGCATAACAACTTACATTTATTGATAGTGATACAGAAAACATATTGAAATTGATTTAATTAATCGAATGACTAAGAATATTAATTCTCTATCAATCTGTGTGTATCCACGTAATTCTAACTATTTAGACTAAGAACATAAATTCTATTAATTGAAAATGTATCCTTAATTACTAATTAAAGATTTAGAGTCCGTTTGAGCATATAAATTAAAAATAGTTTTCTGTTTTTAAAAATAAAAAATCATTTTAAATTTTTTTAATACCGATTGTTCTTAAGAAACAGTTTTTAAAAATAAAGTTAAATAAAGAATAATTTTTAGAGAAAAATAAGAGTTGTTTTCACTAGTTTTTCAAAACCAAAAAGAAAACATGAATCTCTTTGACTATGTTTTACGAAACTTGTTTTTAAGTTAAAAAATAAAAAATAGTTTTTAAGAATAAGTTTTAGAAAATATGGTCAAACAGACTCTTATTATTATTATTATTTTTTGTTTTAGGTAAAAACTAAAGAGAAATTATAATCAAATTTAAGTTATAATTTTTAAAGGGTAATATTGATATTATAAAATGTTCATTATATAAAAAAAATATTCGGTTCATAAATTAAATCAATTGATACAAATCCTTGACCTATAAAAAGGTTTTTTAACATTTTCCAAGTTAGTTCAAATCGTGTCAATATCGTAACACAGTTGAATTATGATTTTGTGTACTTTTTTATATTAATCGTGTATGATTTGTTAGAACCGTTGAATTTAATTGTTTTACCAAATTAATTATTTGTTTTTGGAGTGTAATTATAATGGACATATGATTAGTTGGGTTTTATTTTCCATTTTTCTTTTGGGTGAGGAATTGATGGGAACCAATGAAGAGGTGGAGGCGTGAGAACCCTATGCCTTGGGGGCGTTGTCGATATGAAATTGCCACCATTAATTCTTTTTCTTTCAAGGTCATGAGCTTTAATTGGCCGGTTGAATTGGTCCCATGGACCCTTTGTGGTGGGTCTTTGTTTAGGTTAATAATGAAGTGGATGCCCTTTCACTAATGACCTTATTTGATGTGAGTTGCCCCAATCTTGTGGGAATGCGTTTAACAGGATTGACCATCTTGGCCCACACCACCTTTGGTTTTTTTTTTTTTTTTTTTTACCCTTTTTAATCTGTAATTTTAGATCTAATTTGTCCAAATTCTAAAAAAAATTCAATAAAAAGGTATTACTCAAACTTTATATTTAAAATAATTAAAAAACAAAAAGCACGAGAATATTCGAAACCAGGTTAAGACATCAGATTAAAAAACAAACAAACAAACAGAGAAGACCTTGAACTATTTACATTATCTTTAGGAAGCATATTCGAGAAAGTAATCTTTCTTACTTGGAATCACCGAAAGCAATTAAAGTAAATAAGACTAATCATATTTTAAAGATCGTGAGGTTTGCAACCCTAATTGAAAATTAGATTTCTTAAGCGAGTGAAAGATGATGGTGTTTAAGGGTCAACTTGCTAGGTAATTGGGACATTTTCAAGATGGAAGATGAAAGAAACGTTTTCCCTTTTTAACTTAAAGATTAAGACTCAGCAAGTCTTTTAATTCAAATAATTAGGCATTGGGATCAGAACCACATATGTATAGTCAATCAATTAGGTGTTTCAGCAAATGGGACACTCCCCCATCTGCTATGGCCAGTTTCTATTGTCCTACTAAAATCCAAATAGAATGTAGGTGATTTGGTGGTTAAGATGATTAATCAAAGTGATCCTAAGATGATAATGGAGTCCAGAGAGGCCATCTACATAAGGCTTTGTTTGGATGAATTAATGTCCAAAGAGATGGCAATAAGTCAAGTGCAGTACCCATTCATGTTCTGTACTGAACACACAAGTTTCATACAGTCGAGGTCCTCTATTGATTTTTGGAAGATGAAAAAGGGATTATAAACAAGAATTGGGAAGTGGGTATCCCTAGAATCATCCTGTGGATCCATATCTTGTAGCAAAAAGTTAGAACACACATGGGTCCAGAACCAGTAAGTCATTTCAGAATACTTCAGAAAGAAAAACCAGTGCTCAGAAAACAATAATTGAAAAACTTCCATCAGAACAAGTATCGTTTTTTCTTCATATTGTACTGTTCTTTACTTAACTTAGAATATTAATGAAAATTCAGAAAACCCATTCACCAAACGTAAGTTTCTACCTGTGCATTAAACATCTATATTTTCTTGGAAAATCATTTTTAACAACTTTCCCCCTCCAAACAGTATACCACTTTCTTTTTTTCATGCATTCCCCTTGTCAAGAAAGACACATCCTGGAGGCAAACAAGTTTTATAATAATCCTTCCTGTGATTTAAACTTTAAAACTTTAGACTAGGCATTGACTCACCAATCCAAAACGAACAACTATCATGATTAAGTGGATAAAATTCATTAAACAAACAGAATAATCATGACATCTATCTTTAATCCAATCACACATTTCCTATCAAGGCGTTCTTTTGAGCAATAAACAACGGTACAAATGAGAAGCATTGTCCAAGAATTCTTAAGCACGTTTGCTTCAAAGCAAAAGCAAGCATAGCCTACTATTAAGAAGTTGGTAAGGTGTTAAGATCATGTATGTGTGTGGAGAGGAAGAGAGGGGGAGAGATATTTTCTTGTGGACAAGTATGTGACTTTGTGAAAGTGGGTCCGGCTTAGAAAAATGTGACAGTCATGAAGATACTTTACTAGAAATGATTCGAAGAAGATGACCCCATTTTGTGCTGCAAGCCATCATGATAAGGTAGTCTTTTGCAACAATTAATTGTGTTTAATACTCATTTCCCTCTAAACCACTTGCACAAGAAGACACACTTCCATAGATTCCATAACATAAGTGGTTTCATGATCATGACCTTTTTCTTCTAAATTTCTGAGGGAGCAAAGAAAAGAAAGGCAAACAAACATGAGGAATCATTATATTGTTTTGCTCACAAATAACAGAAATCTATAGCGGCCTATGGGCACTATCCAAGGAAAGGAACCAAAACAAAATTTGCAGAGGTGTACGTGCCATTACAAGACAATTTTGGGTGTCCCCTTTTCATTATCTCATGATTCTCCACTAAATAATGCCATAATGGATGATGGCAATGCATGGAGTCAATTCAACCTTTTTTTTTTTTCCAAGTTCATCTATATAGAGGGGGTTGTTTGTAATATAGGGAGATAGTGACCTAAAGTAGTGGGTTCTTCTCATTATTTAACTAAACATGATTTTAGTAGAAAAACATGTGATATCTTAGACTATATTTTTTTGGAGTGATGTCATGCTGAAATACATAAGAGGTGTATAAAGACAAAGAAAACTAAATTTCTAAGGATATTAATGAGAAGCACTTGTGTAAGATTTTCAGCCACAGGATACTCACATCATTGTAAGGATTGCAATAGCATATATAGTATAGCACATAGAGTAGAGAAAATTTGAAATACAATTGTCAAAGGGCAACATCAATGGGTTTGTTCTAGAGTCTATTCATATTAAACAGGGGCTTTTAATTGTCTATATTGTTGACCCACCATCACAATTATTGCTTCAAAAATCTTCACTAGTTTTTCGACTTTAACTAGGGGAATCAACCAATCAAATCTAAATCCAACAATGTGATGCATGCAACATGATTCAAATTTTCACAGGGGAGGGTTATTTTCATGATATCATTGTCTGTTTATCTAAAATAAGAAAGCATTCAATCCATGGCCATGAAAAGTTCACATGTTGTATAGACAAAAATGGCAGTGCCAAAACCTGCTTGGGGGACAAAAGTTTGATGTGGAGGAATCAATAAACAAGAGTATTTGATAAGTCATGTTCATCACTAAAGACCACATGAATCCAAGTTTTATTCATCCACCAAAATGAGTCTTTTGGAAAAAGAAAATTACTATCTGCTGCAGGTAAGAGTGAACAATAGAAACTCAGGCAATTAAGACTTAAAACTCCAGAATTTACTACTAGAAACTACAACATGGAAGCAGTGAAAACAAATTGCACAAGTTAGTAGACTAACTAGCAGTCGCTTTGATAATGTATAAGCTTCAGCAAGTAAGAAGTTACTTTCACATGGAAAGTAACTTCTAGTATGAGCCAGGTGTTGTTAGATGATATTGTATAAGATTCAGCAAGTAACAAGTTACTTTCACATGGAAAGTAACTTCTAGAATGAGCCAAGTGTTGTTAGAAAATGAAATAAGGGAAATTACATCTTTACAATGTTCAATGAGTAAAACAAATATGATAAAGGGTTACCACAAAACCAAGCTAGAAATTTAGCCAACCAAGGCCCAGATTGGCACAAGGGGATAAAAAGGGCAAGAGGTTGTAAGACCCAGAAATCAGCACAAGAAGAAGGGTATTAACAAAAGTTGACTGTGTAATATAATGCATGGCCTGTTGAGATCATAAGCATGTTTACCGATCTAGATCTGACAGATCCTACATTTTTCGATGGCAGGTAAAAGTCAATTCCATTGTAGAGCTTATGCAATTCGCAAAAGATGCCTGTACGGTTGTTCTATTCTATCTTTTTTTCTTGTTATTCTTTATCTCTTCTCTTCAACTCATCATACGAAATAGAGAAATCATTTATTATGTTATATCATCAGGGTAATGATCCATCAACCGGCTGCCGCTTTTTATGAGGCACAAGCAGAAGAATTTGTCATGGAAGCAGAAGAACTACTGAAACTGCACGAAATCATCACAAAGGTTTATGTACAAAGAACTGGCAAACTGCATATTGCCTACAGTAAACAACTACAAAAAAGTTATTTGCTTCAATAGTTTATTGAGATCATCTTAATAACCGTTGGAAGTGTTATTTCTAGCTGGTTTCAAATGTCCAGTCCGACTGACCATGTCCTTTGATGTAGGCAATGGGTTCTGATTTCATTCTACCAAGTTATGGCTTTTCTCTTCCTTGTAGCTACCTAGGAAGATTCTAAGGGTAACATGCCTAATGTTTGCCTGGAAACACAAGGTTTTTCTAAGGCTGTGATATTAAGCATTAGATTTCAAAAGTGCATAATTTCAAATAGAGACTTAGGTTTTGCAGGCTAGCTTCAGCAACCGCTGTTTAGTCTTAACAACTGCTAGATGTTAAAGTTCCAACAGTTGGGCAGAATATTTAACGGATCAGTAAAACATACAACAGCATGAAGTATCAACTACTCATGAGACTAGTGTAACAAAATCGCATATACAATGTCACAAAATCTATAAGTTGGCACTCGAAGGTGTACACAATACAACTCCAAATTCCACCAGACTGCTTCTGGTGGAATAAATATTAACCCTATCAACTCCAATAATGCTCAATTTATTACAAATAAAATTGATCCGAGATCTCTCACTGGACTGCTTCTAAAATAAACATTTCGATGTTAAACCTCGAAGAGAACTCAAACTTTCATATTCATCAATAAACCGAATATGATGCAGCAACAAACTGCAGTCATCGTTTGCCGTAATGTGATGCAGCAGCTCAGTATCCATAACCTGATTACAGACAACAGCATACATTGAATGAACCAATTAAACAGAAAAATTTAAAAAGACGAGCAGAAAAAACTGATATTAGAATTACAAAAACCTGAATTATCCATTGGATTTCCAGCAGGAATGGGTTCAGGCTCCTTGATGTCAACCACCACAGCATCAGATGTGAGGAAGGTTCTTGCAACCGAAGCTGCATGCTCCAAACAACATCTCACCACCTGATTTTCCAAAAACAAAAAAATGGAAAAAAAAAAATTAACAAAACATATACATGCACCCACACATACATCTTTGATCTAACAGGCCCCACATGGAATGACCAGGAAAAAATGAACCAAATAGAATATGTTAAGATTTAAGCTTAGTGATACACGCACATCAGGATGAAGTAAAAAAGGCACATTGTTAGCCCACTACTAAGCCTATAATCAGAGGGTCTGGAGTTGAGTATATAGGCTTGAAATTTGAATTCCACAGGTTACATAATTTGCAGCTACATGTCAAAGCACCATCCAAGAAAAACTTACTTTCGTGGGATCAATTATACCAGCAGCCATCAAATCCTCGTATTTTCCAGTTGCAGCATTGTAACCATATTTTGGATTGTCACTGGACAACACCTAGATAAAGAATATAACATCAGCTAAAGATCCAGGCTCATGGATAAACAATTTTTAACTTCAGGAAATAAATGTAACCATAAACTGACAGCACATAATGAGTTTTTAACTTCTGTAAACAATGTAATCTAAACTGACGGCACACCTTTTCGATCACAACACTTCCGTTGACCCCTGCATTCTTGGCGATTAACTTCATTGGGTAGCTTAGTGCCCTCTTAACAATATCTGCTCCAACCTGCCAATCATTCCCAGTAAACCAAGCATTAGATCAAGAATCAGGTTAGAAGCAAAAGTGTAAGCACTTTTATACCCCTTCCAAAAGATAAAAACAATATAATCATATGTATAAGTTTAAATGCATCACCTTTTGCTCATCACTATCAAGAGTGTCTTTGATAGCATCAACTTTTGCTGCTAGACGCAACAATGTGCACCCGCCACCAACCACAATACCTTCCTCAACAGCTGCCTAACAATATTGAAAATTTTGAACCAGTTACACCTTAACTTAAATGCAAGAGCAAAGGGCAGTGAGGCAACAAATGGAGAAAGCAGAGTATTTCTAAATTGATGGTCATGTTTAATTAAACAGTACCTTTGTTGCATTAAGGGCATCCTCCACTCTCAGTTTCTTTTCTTTAAGTTCTGTTTCAGTTTGTGCTCCGACCTGAATGTGCAACACAAAAATTAAAATAGTGGGTAGAAAAGAACAATACTTTCAGAATTCCATCTATCAACCAACAGCTACATTGTATTTAAGAAAAAAAAAATTACCTGAATGACAGCAACACCACCTGAAAGTTTTGCAATTCTTTCATTAAGCTTCTCTTTTTCATAGTCCTGATCTGCTGCCTGCATATTCATACATCCATCACAAGAGAGTAGCAACACAATAGACAGTCGAAAAAAGTGACTATATAGATATGCACCTCAACAAGGTTTCTGATCTGTGCAACTCGCTTATTTACTGCTTCCTGTGTACTGCCATCACCAACAATTGTAGTTGTATCCTTGGTGAGCACCACTTTAGCAGCATGCCCCAAGACCTCCTTTTCAGCTTTGTCCAATGATAACCCAACCTCCTCTCTAATCACGGTTCCTGAATACCCAAGTAAAAATAATGTATTATACATGAGTTTTAACAAGAAACACTCAATAGCAGATGCAAAACAATCATCACTAAATAGACTAACCTCCAGTGAGGATAGCAATATCATCAAGATATTGGCTTTTGCGCTCTCCAAATCCAGGAGCTTTCAGTGCAGCAATCTTTAATGCCCCCCTGAGCTTATTCACAACAAGAGTTGCAAGAGCTTCCTGCTCAATATCTTCCGCAATTATCAAGATTGGATATCCCCCTTTGATGGCATCTTCCAAAACATTAATGAGATCCCTTGCATTTGTGATCTTTTTGTCAACCAAAAGCAGCTGCATAGACAGATGTCCCAAAAAAATCAATATAATAAAACGAAGGGAGATAAAACCAGAGTCAGTAACAAGTAACACTTAGGGTCATATTTCCTTGGAGACTATATGGAAAAAAAATGCTGAAGTCTTGGCCTCTTACCTTGCAATTTTCATATTCAACAGCCATTTTCTCACTGTCTGTGACGAAGTAAGGAGAGATATAACCACGATCAAACTGCATTCCTTCCACAACATACAAGTTGTTCTCAGCACTTCTTTCCTTCTTCGAGAGTCACAACACCCTTTCTGCCCACTTGACCCATGGCTTCAGCTATCATATATCCTACTTCATAGTTGTTTCCTGCACTAACTGCAGCCACATCTGCTAGTTCACTGTCTTCAACCTGCAAAGTTATATTTATGACAAAAAATACATTCCAAAATCCACATGGAAAGCCCAAATGCAAAATTTTCAATACTCAGCTTAGAAGCTAAAATCAGTTCTAGGCTTGTAATGAAAGTCAAAATAATAACTAGGGAGTAGGAACAAGTATGTAAATAAATAAATCTATAAATAGAAAAAAAAGAAGAAGCTGAACTCAAAAGCCAGTACTACCAGGCTCAACAAGATCCTAGCTTACCTCCTTTGACATCAACTTCAGCTCAGCCACCAGGGCTTTAGTGGTGTTCTCAATACCCCTAGTGATTTGAACAGGGTTGGCACCAGCTGCTACCACCTGAACGAATCAGTGCCATGTGAGTATTACAAGCATTGGCCCAAGCATTCACGCTAATTTGTGTTCCTAAAGAAAAGCAAGTGACAAAACCTTTACAAACCTTAACACCTTCAGTAATCAAGCCTTGAGCCAGAACAACAGAAGTAGTTGTCCCATCACCAGCCAAATCATTGGTTTTTGAAGCAGCTTGTCTCACCAACTAGCACCTATGTTCTCAACAGGGTCCTCCAACTCTACCTATGAAGAGTTCAGGAACCTTGTTACTATGAAATGATAACAACAATGAATGAACTCTTCACCGCCTTAGCGATATGAATATGTGCGTCTCAAGTAAAATAAATGCCCACTTAAATAAACCAAGATATTGAAGGCTCTAAAAGTAAAACATGTTGAAATTTTTACAAAAGGAAAACATAAGGCATATGAGATATTAAATTTTCAACTTACATGAATAACAGCAAAATAATGAAATGATAAGAGAATGGAAAATATATACGTAAATAAATTATCATAACCCATATTTTCTTTAATGCTCTAGTCGGCCCACCACCAGAAGTAGAAATATTCATTATTCAATGATAATTTATACCTCTCTTGCCACAGTAACACCATCATTAACAATTTTCGGGGACCCATACTTGCTCTCCAGAACAACATTCCTCCCTTTTGGACCAAGAGTAACCCCCACTAGATCAGCAAGCTTATTAACACCCGTCTGAAATGGAAGGAAACATAAGCTACCAATAAATCACACCAATACATCACTTCAAAGAGAAATCAAATTGACATGTTATCAGTTGCAAACTCACTTGAAGCTTCTTAATAGCAGAGCCATCCTTGTTGAAATACAACTCCTTGGCCATTGCCCTAACCTTTGGAGAACATCTCTTCTGCAAAACCATACTCTGTTTCCTGCCTTCAAAAGAATTCGCAGATATGGAAGCAAATGAAGACAATCTTCTGGAAGAACCCAGAAACTTCTTATCCATTGTATGACTGCTGAACGATGTGAAATACCCAATAGAAGACATGGTGGCAAAAGATGATGCCATTTTCTTTCAAGAACCTGAAAAACATCATTTTCTCTTCAAATCCCAACCAAAAGAATAACCGACATAATTTAAAAGAGAAAAGAACAGGGAAGAGCAGATAAGCAATGTTATTTAGCAACAATGACCTTGATTCCTCAATAACATGATGTAACATCCTCATCTACAGTCAATCGCAGTCAAACATGCCATTTAGTCATTTTCCATCTCAAAACCCAAGTCCTAAAATCTTGTTATATGTAGGCATTATGCCATTAGGATGTTACCCAGATTTCAAATCCTCTCTTAGTCGATTAGAAGCTCTAATTAGACAGTACAACTCTAAGGGTTTCATCAAAGAACAGAAACAACTAACCAGCAAATACATGTATACTATCTTGCACACAAGAAACAAGACAGGAAATCACAAAACACACATACACCAGTCAAGGACTTCAAGCCCTTTGTCCAAAACATGGACAACATGTCCACCTAGTCTTCCAAACAAGAATCTCTAAAGTTCATTTATTAGGGGATGTGAAAAAGCCAAAGGAAACAACTTCATTCAACTATGTTTTACATAATGATTTGAACCCACAAGTCAGTCATGTAAATGGAGCCATCACCGGAATCATCCAAATGATAATGATGAATCAGAAATCAAGCTTCTTATTGAAATTCCAAAGGTAAAACAAGTGTTCCACATATAAAATGCACCAACCCCAACTTGTAGTTCAATTTTCAAAATTTCCTTTATTTATTTCCCTTAACTCTCTCAGCACTAAATGAAAAATTTTAAGTAATATTCGCAGCAAACACAACTCGAAATGAATTAAACTAAACGCAATGCAAACACAAAATCACAGATATAAAAAATGCCAGAGAATATGTCAACATTGAAAATCTCAAAATCTCACTCAATGAATAAGAAACCTAAAGGAAACTCAAACCTTCTGTCTGGTTACAGAAGAAACTACGGCAAATATAGCGGAGCTTCTAGAAAGCCAGAATTTACAGCTCTGTTAGGCAAACTAACCACCACACAATGAAACATGAAAGGTTGAAACATTCAACAACTTTTCCCCCTACATTTTCTAGGGAACCAAACGGAAAAAACAGAAGACAAGATAAACCCAGTTACTGGAAAATTACCTGAAAACGGCGCTTTAATTTTAGGGTTTGGGAGGATAAGGGTGTGAGCCGTGTGGCGCTATCCACGTTGGGAACTCCGGCAAGTGAAGGGAGAGAAATGCTGGATCTTGTATATATAGTGGGCGGGAAAATGTTGCCTGGATTCATGGCATAGGGTTGTTTTGGTGGACCTGCTCCTACTAATATCTTGGAACGATGTGAGCCGTTCAAAGTATGACTATGTTGTTGACTTGCAAAGGAATAATTTTGATTTGCGGTGATGATTAAAAAGGGGTAGAGAAATCCAACTAATCAAACTCATAGCAACTAATTGATTTGGTGTTAACCAACCGTGGGTTTGGATAGCAGGAAATTCTACATAAAATATACAAATTTAATGAGTTACATTAAATATATAATAATTTTTAAAAAATTAATTTTTAAAAATGTGAAATTTTTATTATTTATGAAATTTGTAATTTGAGGGGAGATGCAAATGAAATTATAGAAGTATTCTTGTCATAATAATATACTATTTTTTTAGCAATATTAGAAAGTATTGTGTATAATATATTATTGTAAATATTGAAAATTCGTGGAAATTAATAAATATATTGACCACTTTTTATTTTATTTAATATTATTACTTTTAAAGTATGATAATATCATTAATTATATATAAATTAAATTTTAAAATAGTTATCAAGAAATATTTAAAAATAAAATCAATATTAGAATTATCGATCCATAAAAATAAATAACAAAGATTTAATGCAAAGTTGAATTGAAATTAACTTAAAAGAACTTTTGAAATAATGAAGATCCGAAAGAAAATCAAACTAAAATTGACTTAAGGTTATGTTTGGTTTCGGAAAGAACAAAGGAAAGGAAAAAAAAGTTAAGGAAAATGATTTTTTCATTTTTTGTTCTCCTATAAAATATTTTAAAGAAAATTAAATATAATTAAAATTAGTTAGAAACTTATACATTTTAAAATTATTTAATCTTTATATTGATGAGTTAAAATAAATAAAATGAGTTTGAAGTAATAAATAAAAATAATTTATCATCTTTAACTTTATTTTTTATTTTTTTTCACTTTTTTTTTCCTTTTACTTTTCCTCTTTATTTTCTTTTCTTTGCATTTTCCCTCAATTTTCCGAGAACCAAACATAGCTAAAGGATCTTTCTTAAAAAAATGAAAAAAGATAATGTTTGTGACATTTTTTTTAATTGTTCTTAAAAATAAATCGAAATTTCAGAAAAATTCGTTTAATAAATTTTCTAATAAAAATGATTGTTTAAAAACTTATTTGGAAGATAAAATAATTTTGAAAACATATTTTAAATATTTTTATTTATTTTTAAGAATAATTTTAAAAGATAATTATATAAACATAAAATATGATTAGAAATAAAACGCTAAATCTGAAAGTTATTGTTAAAAAATATTTGAAAACATAAAGATTAAAAACACAAGTAAACATTTATTCTAAAAAATTAATACAAATTCTCAAATAAAATTTTCTTTTAAAGAAAACATAACATAATTGTTTTTCAAAATCTATTTTTTAAGAGGAGGTTGTCATGGACACAAAAAGGAAGACAAAAAAAAAATGTTGAAGGGGAATTGTTGGTCCATGCAATAGTTCAAGTTCTTATCATCATTCCACCAACCTATTTAATTTATGTAAAATCTAAAACCAAAGTCATAGGTTAAGCTTGAACAATTGACCAAGTCAACATGTATGTCATTGTATCTACAAGGGCTAATGAAGTAGAAGTTTGGTCAATGGCTAAGAAGATGCTGAATAGTTGATGGATGATTTCCTAGAAAATGCTGAGAAGCTGTTAGATGCTTTCCCTCCGGGAAGAAACTTGGTCTTGTCATCCCCACCTTTAACACTCAATTTCTCTATTTATTCCCAGTTTCTGGAAGGGTTGTGAAGCATCGGCTCTCATCTTTGCTGAAACTCCTCTGAAAATTCATCAGGGACAGGGAGCAAAAGCTAAGAAAATGGAATCATCCCTTTTCAAGGCGATTGCAACCAATGACATGTTCACTTTCTTCCAACTAGTTCAAGACAAAGATTGTCTCAGTGCCAGGACGGCCAAATCTAGGAACACGGTGTTACACCTGGCTTCGAGGTTCGGACACCATGAAATGGTCTCCAAAATTATAAAGTTGGATCCTGGAACGACTGAAGATTGTAATAAGAAGGGGGAGACCCCATTGCATGAGGCCTGTCGGCATGGGCATGCCAATGTTGTAATGATGCTATTAGAGACCAATCCCTGGGTTGGTTGCGTGCTTAACCATGAAGACCAGAGTGCAATGTTCTTGGCTTGCAGCAACGGGCACCTGGAGGTGGTGAAGCTCATTTTGAACCAGCCTTGGTTAATGGAATTTGAGGAAGAAGGGTCTGATCTGACTTGTCTTCATGTCGCTGTATCAAGAGGGCACACAGGTAAGTTGCAAACTTTGATCAGCTGCTGTTTTTCTTTGATTTTATGGGGATCTCCTGATATTCCCGCATTTAAATCATTTGATGAAATCAATAAAGTGAAAATGTTCTGCTGCTTAACCAAATTCAGATACCATATTGCAGATGTAGTCAGGAAGATATTAGAGGTATGCCCCAACTTTGCTCCAAAGACTGACAAAAAGGGATTTTCAGCATTGCACTATGCTTGTTGTGGGGACAATTTGGAGATAGTAAAAATGCTTCTTCGGCTTGACCCAGGTCTTGCTATGAAATTTGATAACAGCGGTTGTACTGCATTGCACTTGGCAGCCATGAAAGGGAAAGGTGCAGTCTTGGAGGAATTCCTGGCCATAGTTCCCACTTCTTTTCAGTTTCTCACATCTGAGGGAGAGACGGTATTTCATCTCATCGTAAGATTCAACCAATACAATGCCTTTGTATGCCTGGCACAGGTTTTTGGTGATACACTTCTCTTCCAGTGACCAGACAGAAATGGTAACACCTGTAGGGACCCATCCCTGATAACACGTGGCACACGTCCCCTGACGACACGTGGCACGTGATCCTACCCGGAGTATCCACATCCGGATTTCCCCAAGAGTACACGTGGCGCGCTTTCCTATCCGGACCACCGCCATCACTCATCCGACGACCTTTCCTATCCCACCCGGATATGTCCATCCCGGACCACCGCCATTACTCACCCGGCGACCTTTCATATTCCACCCGGATATGTTCATCCGGATCACTGGCCAAACTAAGCGTGCCTCACTACGTCATTCTGACATCCTGTCACAAATCATATTCCGATACCTGCAGAGCGAAAAGACGGAAGTGACAGCTAGTCACTTCCCGCGATCTCTGACAGCCGTTCGTAGGATGAGGATGTCCCTGCCACCACCTAGTGGCAATCATGGTAAACCAAAAAGCCTTCCATCATTTATGGAGGAGAGAGAGTTTCTGAATGGTATATATATGAACCTTCGCACAAAGAAGAAGGTAATCTTCTCAATACCTAGAAAAAGGCCAACTGTGCCATTTGCTTTTATCTCTCTTTCCATGGCTGACAAAACCATCGGAGGGTGTGTCCGGACACCTGTCCGGACGCCTTTTGCAGGAACAGCTGAATCAGGAATTTGTATTCGTTGAGATCGTATATTTATCCATTTGGCAACTACGTGGATTGCGGAGAATACGAGGCCTCAACATTGGCGCCGTCTGTGGGAAAGTTTTTCGCTGATTTAGTAACTAGCAAAAATGGCTACACCTTCCCAAAGCCATTCATCTGATAGAAGAGAGGAAGATAATTCTGAATGGCGCCAGGCCATCGAAAGAAGGCAGTTAGCAAGCGAGCGACAACTACAAACTCTCCTCCAGGAGACGACGAGGTTAAGAGAAGAAAACGCAATATTACGTATCCAGGCATCGTCGACAGGAATTCCCCGTCATCAGCACTCCAGAGGCCAAGTGGCCAACTCAAGGCCTCATCTGGAGTCAATCTACCCGGGAACAGCGGGAGCAATCCCTGAAACACGCAGCGCTAGGCCGCATGAGCCACACACACCTATGCCTCGAGCTCCCCGTGAAGAGAGCTCAGATTCCACCCACTTCTCGTCAAAAAGACGACGTGACAGAAGATCCCAGTTGTCGGGCGCCATGCGTGCGAGACTGGGTCCCCAGCAAACTGGCAGGCCCAAGCCACCGCTGACCACCACAGGGGGAGTGCACCATGACCCTACGGTCACCCCCATACCACAGAACGTTCTCTTGCACCGTGACCCCTTGGTCACCCCCATGATGCAGAACGTTCCACCGCACCAAGCGGTACGAACCATTGGGAAAAATCTCCTGAGCGAGCCACCCATGGGCTCCATTAGCAAAAGGCTGGATGACATGCTCTCCACACCTTTCTGCTCTCATATCATTCATTACGAGCCCCCCCCCCCAAGGGGGTTTCTCGTACCAAAGTTCTCCACATACGATGGGTGCAGTGACCCCTTCGACCATATCATGCACTATCGACAACTCGTGACCCTTGATATAGGCAACGACCCGCTGCTGTGCAAAGTATTCCCTGCCAGTCTACAAGGACAAGCTCTTTCATGGTTCCATCGCCTACCTCCTAACTCGGTGGATAATTTCAGAGACCTTTCAGAGGCTTTCGTGGGACAATACCTATGTTCCGCTCGGCATAAGCAAAACATCAGCACCTTGCAAAATATAAAAATGAAGGATAATGAATCCTTGAGGGAATTCGTGAAGCGATTTGGCCAAGCTGTCCTACAAGTGGAAGCTTGCAGCATGGATGCTGTCCTACAGATCTTCAAGCGGTGCATCTGTCCAGGCACTCCATTTTTTGAGTCACTAGCTAAAAAGCCTCCCATGACGATGGACGACTTGTTTCGACGTGCAAACAAATACTCAATGCTTGAAGATGACGTACGGGCAGCCACCCAGCAAGTATTGGTTGCCGGACAATCGTCCAAGGGTAGCACAGAGGGGAGCACTAAACCTCCAGACAGGCCAAGGCCATCCGATCGAAGGCAAGAAGGGCCAAGCCGCCCGGAAATGCCACCCCTCACACCACTCTCTATAACTTATGAGAAGCTTCTCCCTATGATCCAGAACATGTCCGATTTCAGGTGGCCCAGACCCCTCGGATCGGATCCATCCAGGAGAGATCATAGCAAAAAATGCGCTTACCATAAGGAGCATGGCCATACAACGGAGACGTGCAGAAGCCTCCAATATTTGGTGGAAAGGCTTATAAAGGCGGGTCATTTAAGGCAATACCTCCGTTCAGGTGCTAGAGAGGAGATGCCTCCCGGGGCCGCGACTCTGGGGCCCCCATGGCTCCAGCCGCCCCCAAAGCCGTCATAAACTACATTAATGGAGGCCCGTCGGATGAAGAGCTCAATTCCAAGCGAAAAAGGCAGAGGTTGTTACGGGAAGCGATGGTGCGTGAGCGTATCAATTCCATCCGGCCTGGGATAACCGAAGGGGGCCCTCATCCCATAGACGGGACAATCACTTTTCCTCCAGTAGACCCCACGCGGATATTACGCCCGCACCGTGATGCCCTCATTCTATCCTTGGGGATAGACAAATTCGACGTAAGACGCATCCTGATTGACCCAGGCAGCTCAGCTGATCTGGTGCAGGCATCAGTCGTAAGCCACATGGGACACAACTTAGTCGGTCTCGAAAACCCTGGAAGGGTTTTATCCGGATTCAACGGGGCATCAACTATCTCATTAGGAGACATTGTGCTGCCAGTCCAAGCTGGCCCAGTCACTCTCAACGTTCAATTTTCGGTAGTACAAGACCTATCACCCTTCAATGTTATCTTGGGGCGCACATGGCTACACTGCATGAAAGCCATCCCCTCCACATATCATCAGATGGTAAGCTTTCTCACTGAAGATGGCCAAATCAACCTGTATGGCAGCCAGCTAGCCGCTCGTCAATGCTATCAAATAGCAAGAGAAGCAGGGACCAGTCGGGAGAATGAACCCCTCCCCGAGTCCACCCATGCACTCGACCAATAGCAGTCACTGTGTCCGGCGGACAGAGATCCCCCGGTAGCAGATCCCTTACAAACAATCCAAATTTCAGAAGAAGATTCTCATCTTACTTATATCAGTTCCCTTCTAACGCCCGAAGAAACCCAGAACATTCAAGACGTCCTCCGGCAAAACCACGACGTTTTCGCATGGGCACATTCTGATATGAGGGGAATTCACCCCTCGATAGTCTCGCATAAGCTTAACGTTTTACCAATGGCAAAACCCATCCGGCAAAGGGTTAGACGTTTTCACCCGGATAGGCAAAAAGTCATCCGGACGGAGATTGACAAACTGCTGGAAGCCGGATTCATCAAAGAAGTGGAATATCCAGACTGGTTGGCAAATGTAGTAGTCGTACCCAAGAAAGAAGGCAAATGGCGGGTCTGCGTCGACTATACCAACCTCAATAAAGCATGCCCAAAAGACAGTTTCCCTTTGCCACGAATAGATCAGATTGTGGATTCCACTGCTGGGCAAGGGATGCTCTCCTTCCTGGACGCTTTCTCCGGATATCACCAAATCCCCATGGCCCCAGATGATCAAGAAAAAACAGCCTTCATAACGCCACACGGACTTTACTGTTACAAAGTCATGCCATTTGGTCTCAAAAACGCTGGCGCCACTTATCAAAGACTGATGACAAAGATATTCAAACCTCTAATTGGCCGCACAGTAGAGGTATATATTGATGACATCGTGGTTAAAAGCAAAAATCGTGAAGAGCATGTTCTCCACTTACGAGAAGTTTTTCACCTCTTAAGGAAGTTCGACATGAAGTTGAATCCTTCCAAATACGCCTTCGGCGTGAGTGCTGGGAAATTCCTAGGCTTTATGGTCAGTCAAAGGGGAATAGAGGTGAGCCCAGAACAAGTCAAGGCAGTCGTAGAAACGTCACCCCCCAGGAACAAAAAGGAATTACAACGCCTCACAGGCAAGCTTGTCGCTCTAGGGCGTTTCATAGCCCGTTTCACCGATGAGCTACAACCCTTCTTCCTGGCAATCCGCAAAGCAGGACCAAGCGGATGGACAGACAGCTGTCAAAACGCTTTTGAAAAAATCAAACAGCGCCTCATGCAACCACCCATCCTAAGCAGCCCCATCCCCAGAGAAAAATTGTATATGTACCTGGCTGTCTCAGAGTGGGCAATTAGCGCTGTCTTATTCCGCTGCCCATCGCCCAAGGAGCAGAAACCCATCTACTACATCAGCAGAGCGTTAGCAGATGTAGAAACCAGATATTCAAAGATGGAGTTAACGGCCTTAGCTCTTCGAAGTGCCGCCCAGAAACTCCGCCCCTATTTCCAAGCACACCCAGTGGTCGTATTAACTGACCAACCCCTTCGCAATATCTTACACAAGCCGGACCTAACCGGAAGGATGCTTCAATGGGCCATAGAATTGAGTGAATTTGGAATCGAGTTTCAGCCCAGATTATCCATCAAAGGCCAAGTAATGGCTGACTTCGTGTTGGAATATTCTCGAAGACCCGTCCAACATGACGAACCAAGTGAAAAACAATGGTGGACATTGCGGGTTGATGGAGCCTCACGGTTATCCGGCTCCGGAGTAGGGCTCCTGCTGCAATCCCCAACCGGAGAGCAGCTGGAGCAAGCCATCCGGCTGGGGTTCCAAGCCTCTAACAATGAAGCGGAGTATGAGGCCATCCTATCCGGATTGGATCTCGCCCTGGCTTTATCCGTCTCCAAACTTCGAATCTATAGTGATTCTCAACTTGTGGTAAGACACGTTCAAAACGAATACGAAGCCAAAGATGAGCGTATGGCACAATACTTAAACAAAGTAAAAGACACTTTGCAGCGGTTCACCGAGTGGACAATTGAAAAAATCAGGCGGACCGAAAATTCGCGTGCTGACGCCCTGGCAGGTATAACTGCTTCCCTTCCCACCAAGGAAGCAATACTATTGCCTATATACGTGCAAGCCAAACCTTCCATCACGGAAGCCTCCACTTGCAACGCCATTAAGGCAGATGAAACGGATGACGAAGGATGGATGAAAGATATCATTAAATACCTCCGGACAGGCACCCTGCCTGAAGAATCTAAGCAAGCGCACAAGATCCGGGTGCAAGCCGTCCGCTTCACCCTGGTCGAAGGGCACCTGTACAAGCGATCCTTTACAGGCCCCTACCTCAGATGCCTGAAACATTCAGAAGTACTTTATGTATTAGCTGAATTACATGAGGGAATATGTGGAAATCATACTGGAGGGCGATCACTGGCACACAGAGCCCATTCGCAAGGTTATTACTGGCCTACGATGAAAAAAGACGCGGCAGCATACGTCAAAAAATGTGACAAATGTCAAAGGCACGCCCCCATACCACACGTGCCGTCGGGACAGTTGAAAACGATCTCGGGACCATGGCCCTTTGCACAGTGGGGCATGGACATAGTAGGACCTCTACCAGCCGCACCTGCCCAGAAGAAATTCCTGCTTGTCGCCACAGACTATTTCAGTAAGTGGGTGGAAGCCGAAACATATGCTAGCATCAAAGACAAAGATGTCACCAAATTCGTATGGAAGAACATCATTTGTCGCTTCGGAATTCCCCAAACAATCATAGCAGACAACGGTCCACAATTTGATAGCAAGATTTTCCGCAATTTCTGTTCAGAACTCAAATCCGGAACTCATATTCTACACCACGCTATCCTCAAAGCAATGGGCAAGCAGAGGCCACAAACAAGACTCTAGTCACTGCCTTGAAGAAAAGACTCGAGCAAGCCAAAGGGAAATGGGTGGAGGAGCTACCCGGCGTCCTATGGGCTTATCGAACCACGCCCGGACGTCCAACAGGAAATACTCCCTTCGCCCTCGCATACGGAATGGACGCAATCATTCCCACCGAAATTGGCCTACCCACTATCCGAACTGAAGCAGGAAGGCAGGATGATGCAAATGCAGAATTAGGAAGAAATTTAGACTGGGCGGACGAAATAAGAGAAACTGCAGCCATCCGGATGGCAGACTATCAGCAAAGGGCATCGGCTCACTACAATCGCAAAGTAAAGCCCAGAAGCTTCAAAAATGGTACGCTAGTCCTTAGAAAAGTTTTTGAAAATACTGCTGACATAGGGGCAGGAAAGTTCCAAGCCAATTGGGAAGGCCCCTACATAGTATCTAAAACAAGTGAAAGTGGAGCCTATCATCTACAGAAGTTAGATGGAACCCCAGTGCAGCGACCATGGAATGTATCTAACTTAAAGCAGTATTACCAATGAAAGATGAGGCAAAAGATAGAAATGCAAAATGAACAAGTGTATTTTTATTGATATTTGTGGAACAAATCATATACAAAAAGGCCTCCGGACTACAAAAGCATAGAAAGAAGATAGCAGATTCTCTTTTACAAAAGGAAAAGGCTATCATTGAGCAGGTTTGCTGTGCAGCTTCTCCAATTCACCCGGAGGAATTGAAGGAACGTCCCGTTTGATGCCATGTTTTTTCATACAGCAGCGGTAGCCGAACAAGTACATTTCATCAACTTGCTTCTGGTACTTCGCTTCAAGTTCCCCCCTCTCCGCAGCAAACTCACCCTCCAGCTCTTCCTTTTGCGTTGACAAGCGCAACTGTAACTCTTCTCTCTGACGTCTCTCAATCGACACCTCTGTCCGGAGGTGCCTCACCTCCCTCCTCAAAAGAGCCATCTCATCCTCCGCCTCAAACAGGCGCACTTCCATAGAATCCTCCCGGCTCTTTGCCTCAGCAACCTCCTCTCGAAGAACCTCGTTCTCCTCTCGAAGAACCTTGTTCTCCTCTCGGGCAGTAGATGAACTGGCTTCAGCCTGCTCTAGCCTCAAACGCAACTTCTCTTCATCACCTTTTCGCTGAGACACGAAGGATTTTGTATACTCAGCAGTCTCCAACAGGTGAGAAAGAAGGTTGCGTTGAAGAGCCATACCGCGAAGGCCACTCACCAGCTGCAGGAAAATACTCAAACAAAGAAAAATCAAGTTACAAATCATGTCACAAGCACATCAGTATGACAAAGGAATCAAAACGCAAATTATACCGTCTCTACTGTCTCGAACATAAGGGCTGAAGGTACTCCAGCGTTTGAGCCAGGAGGAATCTGATTTAGCTTCTCTTCCATCTCCGCATAGCTGAAAGGGCTAGCAGGGATGAAAGTGGCATCATCAACAGGACCCTCTCCCAAGGAAGCATTGGAGAGTGATTCCTCCTCTGGAGCCGCACCTTCAGCATTCTCAACCGGCTGGGCCTCTTTGGGTGGAGCCTCAGCCGGCGCCAGCATCGGAACCTCAGCCGGCACCAGCACTGGGATGGCTGGGCTCTCTTCCGCCATCTCCACTGCATCGCCTTCCGGATGACCCTCCGGGACGGATGAACAGCTGACTTCGATGCCTTCTACGAACCGGTCCTGAAGCCGCCCAGCGAGGCCAGACTTCAAGTCGCGTACCAGACGCAACCTTCTTCTAGTTGGCCCCCTCACAGGCACAAAGGCACGAGGGCTTGGATCAGGCAAAGGCAACTCCTGACTATCTGCCCCCATTTCTCCTGTTGGGGGTGTCACAGGAGGCAAATTAGCAACACCAGGGGCCCGGGCTTCACCCTCATCCGGGTGGGCTGATCCGGGTTGATTTATTGAAGCCGCTTCCTCGGCCAGGAGAGCCACCCGGACGTCTGGTGCCACCGAAGGCCCTGAAAGATTAAGGCCCCTAATAAATTCAAAAGTGGTTGAGACAGAGGCCGGGAGAGGATTTTCCGGCTCTTGAATATAGCATTCCTTTTCATAACCAATGGAAGGCGGTACAAACTCCTTTGGGGGAGTTGGGATTTTGACTGCCTTACCCTTACTTTTCTTACTCTGCTTCTTCTTCTTCTTCGCTGGAGCACCAGCAGGTGGAGAGGATGCGGACCGTTTCCCACCCGGAGCCTTCCGCAGAAGCCCTTCTTGTCTCTTCTTCTCCCGCTTGTTGAGACGGGCCTTGCGTGTCCGGGCATCCGCCTTTCGCACCCCCTCGTAGAAGGGAAGATCTTCCAGAATGAAATGCTCCCCAACTACCACTTCTTCAGGCAGCCGCCTGGGAAGTATGTTCAGCACATATGACTGAGGCTGCTGGACGACCAAGCGGAGGTTCTGCGCAGAAAGAAGCAGTTCGCATCTCCGCTCGGCCGAGGTTATCTCAAAGAGCTTGTTCAAACGGTCGAACGAAGCCTTCTCCACCCACTCCACCAGTTTTCCTCTCTTATCCTGGTCTGCACCCAAGCAAGCAAAATATGTCAGCCGCCTAAAAAAAAAAAAAACAATGCTGACTTACAAACTATGCAAAGACAGAAAGTAGCTTAGCTATACCTGGAATCTCCAGTGATTGATTGGGAGCAAAGGGCCTATCCGGATGCTCAGACAAACCTGCCCATACACCCTTGACCAGCACCTGTCCCTTGGCGGCCTTTTTATTCGAATCCGGTAGGTTTGTCACCAGTTGCAGAGATGGCAGGCTGGCGATGAAGCTAAAGATATTACTCTTCACCTTCTTGATCGAGTAAACGAAGAGAACCTCCAGTAGTGAGAGGTCCAAATTAAACAACATACTCAGGATGCTGCACCCCATCAGCACCCGAATCATGTTGGGATGTATATACACTGGAGGAATCTGGGTGAAGTGCAGAAATTCCTTGAGCAGAGGCGGGAGAGGGAACCGGAGCCCAGCATTAAACTGCTCCTTGGTAAAAAGTATCGCGTTATTTTCTAGTTTTTTAGGCAACACGCCTTCTCCATCAAACAGTTCCACAGACACACCATTGGGAACGCAAAACCGGTCGCAAAATTCCTTCGCGTTCAACTTTTCCACAGACTTTTCAGCACGAGCGTCACCAGACGGGCGAGATGAGGTAATTTCCTTGTTAGCAGACATTTTCTAGCCCAAAGACGAAGCAGAATCTGCATGAAAGGAATCCAACAAGTCAAACAAACAGAATCGACCCCACAAAACCTCAAACCCTACCCCACAGGAGATTCGATACCCCACCAAAAAGCAAAAAGCGCAGGGGGGCAACAGAAACCCCAAACATATCCAAAACACAGAAAAGCTAGCATCAAACAGTCACTCGCCCAAAAAGCTTCCCCAACCAAATCAAAGGCAAACCAAGAAAAGAGGAAATGAGAAGGAAAGAAATAAGAATAGAGTTGCGTACCAAATGTAAACTCGAAAGCAGGGTCAGAAATCGCAAATACAGTCACCGTCACCACCTGAATGCTGCCGGTACACTCACAAGCGAAGACAAACAGCAGGCAAATGAAGCGATAGCAAAGAAAACGCAGTAAGAAAAATGCAAAGGGAGGCCACAGGCTGCTATTTATAACAGACAGCTCCTCGGTATTCCAAGCGTTCAGTAAAACGCTATCATTAAACCGACACATTGCCTAGGGAATACCCAGAAACGGCGGCTCGCCATAAATGCTCTCCTGTCTCTTTGCCCCCGCTCGCCACGTGGCCCAATGAGAACAAAAAGTAAACTTCGGTTTCAAAAGGCAATCATTCTTTTTTAACCCGCCCATTTTGCTAGGGCAAAATCGACAAGTTAAAAAGGGGGGCATTGTAGGGACCCATCCCTGATGACACGTGGCACACGTCCCCTGACGACACGTGGCACGTGATCCTACCCGGAGTATCCACATCCGGATTTCCCCAAGAGTACACGTGGCGCGCTTTCCTATCCGGACCACCGCCATCACTCATCCGGCGACCTTTCCTATCCCACCCGGATATGTCCATCCCGGACCACCGCCATTACTCACCCGGCGACCTTTCATATTCCACCCGGATATGTTCATCCGGATCACTGGCCAAACTAAGCGTGCCTCACTACGTCATTCTGACATCCTGTCACAAATCATATTCCGATACCTGCAGAGCGAAAAGACGGAAGTGACAGCTAGTCACTTCCCGCGATCTCTGACAGCCGTTCGTAGGATGAGGATGTCCCTGCCACCACCTAGTGGCAATCATGGTAAACCAAAAAGCCTTCCATCATTTATGGAGGAGAGAGAGTTTCTGAATGGTATATATATGAACCTTCGCACAAAGAAGAAGGTAATCTTCTCAATACCTAGAAAAAGGCCAACTGTGCCATTTGCTTTTATCTCTCTTTCCATGGCTGACAAAACCATCGGAGGGTGTGTCCGGACACCTGTCCGGACGCCTTTTGCAGGAACAGCTGAATCAGGAATTTGTATTCGTTGAGATCGTATATTTATCCATTTGGCAACTACGTGGATTGCGGAGAATACGAGGCCTCAACAACACCATCTTACATCTTGCAGTTTCTGCAGGGCGCCATCGGGTAGGGATCTCTCATATAGCCAAACACGCTCATATACACATATTTTATTGCAGATTGAACAAAGACGAGTCATTTTCATGGCTATTCTAACAACTAACTCTTTTATCTTAATTTTATTCCAGTTAGCAAATTACATCATCAATAAAACAGGGGTGGAGATCAATTTCAGGAACTCTAGAGGGCAAACAGTGCTTGACATCCTCAATCAGGCTGGAAGCACTTCCAAAAACATGCATCTTGAAGACATGATAAAGAAAGCTGGTGGTAAAAGGAGCATTGAATTGTCGTCCCTTATGCCATTGATTGAGGGAACAAGTCCCCAGCCTCTGGCACATGATGAAAGACCCGAAGATGTACATGGCGAAGAACTCAAAATTCCTATGGACTTCGGGACACACTCTGAAAGCCGGTTGGAATTGCCTACAGAAGATGAACTAGGCAATCACACAACAGAGCACTTGCCTGCATTAGACATTGAAAAGAATTTTGGGGTTGATTTACTCAACCATCAAGTTGAAGAGAAATCTGAAATTCAGGATGATAATCAGTCTGAACCAAGGACGGCCTTGACAAATAGAACCAAGAGTTCCTCAAGCAGTTTGCGAAGACACAAGCATCTCAGTCAAAGACACAGGAGAGACCTACTTGAGCTTCACCAAATTCGTCAGAATAGGCAAAATGAATTATACAAAGAAGCCCTTCAACATGGCAGGAACACAATTATACTAATCGCAATTTTGATCGCCACGGTTACTTTCACAGCAGGCATAAGCCCTCCTGGTGGTGTCTACCAAGATGGACCACTGAAAGGCAAATCCACAGTAGGCAGAACAATAGCTTTCAAGATCTTCATGATAAGCAACAACATCGCATTGTTTTCATTTCTCTGCATCGTCATAGTCCTAGTCAGCATCATCCCCTTCCAGAGAAAATCACTGGTAAGGCTACTGGTGGTTGCTTACAAGGTCATGTGGGTGGCAGTATCGTTCATGGCTACAACTTATGTTGCAGCAACATGGGTGATTATACCACATGACAGGGGAACCAAATGGACACTTGAGCTTCTACTTTCTTTGTCTATTGGAACAGTAGGAAGTGTTTTTGTTTATCTAGGTGTGAAGTTGGTAAGACACCTACTAACGAAGTTGAAGACGAGGAGAGAAAAACATACGAAGCAAATAGAAGAGGCAGGGCCTGCTGCTGACAAATGTAACAATATCACACAATCCAGCTACTCTGATGTTGATAGTGCTCTGTTTCTAGGACAAGGATTTCATGTATACTAAACATTTGCACCGATAAAATCGTTTTCTCTACTAGTTTTATAGAACTGAATTTGTTGACAGAGTACAACTATTGGATGTGCATAATCATTTCATAGTCATTATGCCAATTAATCATGCACACTGCATCACATAGCTATTAGATCGAGGGAGTGTAATTTCAATAGTCTTATGACATACATACATACATACATACATACATACATACATACATATCATCAATGACCGCTATGTTAAGCATTTAATTTATCTTTCGATCAATTTAGCTTTCCTTTCCTCGTAGGTTTACTTCTTCGAATTGTACCTATGATGTAAAAAGAAAATCCTTGAACATACAAAACTCATTTAAAATATGCAAAGGTATCAAGACATTGCATATACAAGCTAACTAAACAATGCAATCGTGTATAACAAAAAAGCGCACAAAAAATAATTCCTATAGACTTAAAGATTATATGGGAGTAAGGATGTTTAGATATGGGAGGTGGTGGTTTAGGCAGCAATATTCTCTTCCCAAATGAGGTTTGACAACACTAAAAGGGAACAGTAAATAATTGTTGACTTTAAATTCATCATACATACAAATATTCATTCATGCACATCCTTCATCTATTCATCAACCAAAAGATGAACCACCCTTTCCAAGATGAAGGTATCAAAGTTGTCAAAATTTTGATTCAATTGTATAATGGGATGATGATAGTTTTATCATTAATGGTAACAATAAGCGAGACATATTCAGGGGATACAAAAATAATAAATATAATCAAAAGTTAAAAAAGACAAAATAATATTAAATAGAATATTTTCTAAGTTGATATGTTATTGTAGTCTTAGATTTCTTTATAGAATAAAGAAAATTATTATAAATATTTGTATAAATATTTTAGTTTATGAGAGGAAAGATTATGAAATGGAGATGAGATTATAAAGATTATATGTGGTGAATGGAAATGTGAGGAAGAATGGAAGATACTCGACAGAGTGAGAAACTCATATTTCAAGGTATAGATATAACGAGTGAGGAAATATAGGATGGTTCGAAAACTCAATAGTTGCATCTAATTTCTTTCATTTACAATATTCTTTACGATATAGTGAAATAATTTTCTTTTATATGTGGATGTACGTATGTTTGGTTGAACCATATTAAAATCTTGTGTATCTTTATGTTCTTGAACTAACATTGTTTATATTAAAGCTCCACCGACATAACAACGACAATGAATGAATACTTCACCACATTAGCAATATGAATGCATGCATCTCAAGTAAAATAAATGCCCACTTAAATAAACCAAGATACCAAAGGCTTTAAAAGCAAAACATGTTTGAAATTTTTGTAAAAGAAATTGACAAAACACATTAAACATATGATATATTAAATTTTCAACTTACATGAATAAAAGCAAAATAATGAAATGAAAAGAGAATAGAAAATATGTAGTAAATAAATTATCATAACTCATATTTTCTTTAATGCTCCAATAGGTCCAATAACAGAAGTAGAAGTATTCATTTCTCAATGATAATTTATACCTCTTTGTCCAAAACATGGACAACATATCCACCAAGTCTTCCAAACAAGAATCTCTGAAGTGCATTTATTAGGAAACAGCTTCATTCAACCATGTTTCACATAATGATTTGAACCCACTTGTAGTTCAATTTTCAAAATTTCCTTTATTTCCCTGAACTCTCTCAGCAACCAAACAGAGGGTAGATGGAAAATTTTAGGTAATATTCGCAGCAAACCCAACTCGAAATGAATTAAACGAAACGCAATCCAAGCACAAAATCACATGACAGGTGCCTATATTTAAAACAAATTAGCCTCAGCATCTTGAATTTTGGGTTGGGCCATTGAAAATGTGGGCTTCAGCTTGGTAGTCCTGGGCTCTTGTTCTTTTAGTTGGGCCAGCCACAGGCCTATCTTACGCTGTAAATTGTGGCGAAAGGGTTGTACAGTGGGCAGACTGGTCAATTAATACCAATAATGATAATATTAGTAGCGATGGAAATATGGATGATTTCATTTCATGAAACTTTGAAAGAATATTATTATCGATGAAAATTTTGATAAACATAAAAAAAAAAATTAAAATAATGGAGGAAGTATAACGCATGATAAAATAATTAATAATATATGTATATATATATATATAAACTAAGTTTTTTTAAAGAAAATAATACAGGTTATCATACCAAAATATTGGTGAAATATTTATATCTTTTTTTAAAGGATTATTTGATTAAAAAAATTATTGAAAACATAAAATTCAAATGACCTCCTCTTTTGAAAATAAGAAATTACAAAAATATCCTTCAATAATTTTTATTTATTTATTTATTTTTATGCTACTTCAAATGCATTTTATTTATTTTTTTTTCTATATAAAAATTAAATAATTTGAAAATCTATAAATTATATGTTTTTTTCTGATAATTTTTTTATAATAAAAAAAAAAATCATTGTCCTTAATTGTTTTTTAATATTTTCTTAGAATCAAATATAGCATCAATAAATGATAAAAGGAAGGAAGATTGCCAAGAAAAAGTAACAAGTGGTGCTGACATGATTTAATTTACAGAAAACTAATGTCAGAATGAGAAGATGCCTCTTTGGAATACCATGTAGATTAGTCAACTTTTTTTCATCTCTTTTCTATCTTTAATACAAAGAACTTCAGAGTAGGTTCCCATGAATTTTCATGTATCTCTTATGAATACATATTTCAACTTCCCAATATCTTCATGCAGCATTGTTGTCTATGATGTTAAGCTCTTTCATTTTAGAAAATTTGAAAGGAAATATGAAGAAAAGAAAATAGAAAGATAAAATCAATAAATTATTTTTATATGATACTTTAAACTCATTTAACATATTTAAAAAAAAATAGAAAAAAATAATAAATTATTTTTATATAATACTTTAAACTGGGAGTGCAACTTGAACAAGTTGGTTTGACCCGATCCAAACTCAATTCGATATTTGAGTGCGTTTCAATAAACATTTTTATTACTTAAGTTGAGTTTGAGTTTAAGTTTTCTCAACTTGAACTTAATTTGGATTGGATTCGGATTAAGGTTTAAACAACTTGAGTCTAACTTGAACTTGATTTAATATTTTTATAATATTTATAATGTTTATTATCTTGTATGATAATATTCATTTTCTTTTTATATTTTAAAGAAAAAAATACTAAATTATAATTATATCATATTTTTTTTATCATTTTAAAAAAAAGATATACAAGTGTACTTTTACTTTTATATCATACACTTTTTCATTTTTTTTAAAAAAGATCTATAAATTTATTTTTAAGTTTATTTTTATTATTACTTTGAAATTTTATGTTATTTATCATTTAAATTTTGGTATATATATATATATATATATAAACAAGTTTTTTAAAAATCATTATGTATGGACTTTAAGTCATACGACCTGAATTTAGTTCAACCAATCGGAGTTCAACTCGAGTTTAGAAAAATAAGGTTGAATACTTTAGGTTAAAGATTGAGTTGAATTGAGTTTGGGTTGATTGTTTCTTAATTTGAGTTATGTTTAGGTTAGCCATAAACCGGATCAACCCTCTCAAGTTTTAGCCCTACTTTAAACTTATTTTTTATATTTTAACCCTTTTATAAGAAGATTAAATAATTTGAAAATGTGTAAATTTTTAATTAATTTTAATTATTTTCATTTTTTTTTACTATTTTTCATAGTAAAACAAAATATAAAAAAATCAATTTTCTTCGTATTTTTTTCTTTCTATAATACTTTCTTGAAATCAAATACAGTGTAATGCTTTGAACTTTTACTTTTGTATTTAATTTCTATAAAGATTTTCTTTGATATAATAATTTGTCTTGATCTATGATTTCCAAAATTAGTTTTTCTTGGTAAATTAACATTTTTTTTTTTGCTTGTTTTCATGTACCCGTGCATTTCCTTTTGTATATGCATACAAACACACAATTTATACGTTCATCACATTCAAGTTTGTCCTAATAGCACAAAAGTATATAATGTTTTACACAAATTCTTAATGAGATTGAAATTTGGTTTCATAACAATGAATTTTTTATTCTTATTCTTATTATAAAAAATGATCCAAAGACATTATTGAATTAATAGAAATGGAATGAATTTCTTGTTTTCATTTTCGATTCTAGGTCCCAAACATGACCTAAGGGTTATTTGATTAAATGAGATAAAATAATCTCAATATTGTTACAAAAATCTCTATTTTTAAAACATGAAATATATCCTTTTTATACAAAATAGAATTTATCAATATTTTTTTCTCAGTTATACGTCCACACATTTTACAAAAAAAGTATTTGGCAACCATATCAAAATGGTGTTATTTTTTCAAATTAGGGATTATCTTATTCAAAGGAAAATAATTTGAAAATGTACAAGTTTTTAACTAATTTTAACTATATTTTATTCTCTTTTATTTTTATTTTTTATGATAAAACTAGACAAGAAAAAAATATATATTTTAATTTTTTTTATTAGTACTTTTTTAGAACCAAACATAGCGTTAACAACCTATAAAAATAAGGACGATCACTAAGAAAAAGTAACAAAAGATGCTACGTAGGGGACCCAAGTGGATCATTTTTAGACTAGTCAAATCCTTTGCATATACAAAGAAGATTATTGATATTTCATGGGACCAACAATCCATTTCCATGCTCTCCCTCTCTTCTTTGACTGTTCTTCACAAGCAAATTCTTCCTTGTTTTTGGTATAAAGAATTTAAGATGATAGGTTCCACTCAATTTCGAATTTAAGATGTTAGGTTCTACTCAATTTCTTTATATCTATTATGAACGCATCTTTTAACTTCCTTGTATCTTCGAGGGGATCATCATCTATTACGTTAGAGTCAAATCTTGATTATATTTGGTTCTAGAAAATTTAAAGAAAATGGAAGGAAATGAGGTAGAAAGATAACCTAGAAGTAAAAGAAAGGAAAAATATAAAAATATAAAAATAAAAATAAAAATAAATTTAAAACCGATAAATTAGTTTTATACAATGCTAAAAATTCTTCACTTATTTAAAATTATTTATATAAAAATTAAATAATTTTAAAATATATAAGTTTCTAATTAATTTTAATTTTTATAGTAAAACCAAGGACAAGAAAATATTTTTTCTCAACATTTTTTTTTATTTGGGTGGTACTTCTTAGAACCGGACATTTTTTTTCCTAGGCATAAAATGTAACCCTTCTTGTATAAATGTAAACTTCATCCTGAAGCAAGAGCAATGATCTTCCAAGAGGATGCTGAGAAGTCGATGGATGATTTCCTTGAAGATGATAAGCAGTCGATAGATGCAATCCGAGAAGACACTAGGAAGAAGACTTTTGACTAGTTATCCCCACTTCACACGCAGTTTCCCTATTTACTTCCAGTTTTGGAGGACTAGTGAAGGTGCAGAGAGTATCATCAGCTCTCATATTCCTTCCTGACGTTCCTCTGAGAATCCACCAGGAAGCAAGAGCGCTAATCAAGAAAATGAGAACCTCGCTTTTCAAGGCTATTGCAACCAACGACAAGCCCGCCTTCATTCAGCTAATCAATGAAGGATATGCCTTTGAGACAACGGCTAAATCTAAGAGCACCGTGTTACACCTGGCTTCAAGGTTTGGACATGGCGAATTAGTGCTGGAAATTATCAGGCTGCATCCCAGAATGGTTGAGGCCCGTAATAAAAAGGGAGAGACTCCATTGCATGAAGCTTGCCGGAATGGATACCCCAAGGTGGTCATGCTGCTATTAGACGCCAATCCCTGGCTTGGTTGCGCGCTCAACAATGAAGACCAGAGCCCACTTTTCTTAGCTTGCCACAACGGGCATCCTCACGTAGTGGAGCTCATTTTGAAACAACCCTGGATGGTGGAATTCGAGGAAGACAATCCGGATATGAATTGTCTTCATGTCGCTGTATCAAGAGGGCACACATGTAGGTTCCAAACTTTCATTACATCAAGATCTTAATTTGTTTCCTGAGATTTCTGTTTAAATCATTTGAAGAACTCATTTCAGTGAATAGTTTCTATTGCTCAACCAAAATCTACATGTATATATATAGTATTAAATTCAGAAGCTATATTGCAGATGTTGCTATAAGAATATTGGAGGTATGCCCGACTTTTGCTCCAAAGACTGACGACATGGGACTTTCAGCATTGCACTATGCTTGTAGTGGGAACAATCTGGAGATAACAAAAATGCTTCTAGGGCTTGACCCGGGTCTTGCAGTGAAATTTGATAACAATGGTTATACACCACTGCACTTGGCGGCCATGAATGCCAAAGATGCAATCCTTGAGGAATTCCTAGCGATGGTTCCCACTTCTTTTCAACTTCTCACAAGGGAGGGAGAGACCGTCTTTCACCTTACAGTAAGATTCAACCGATTCAATGCCCTTGTATGGTTGGCACAGAATTTTGGTGACACGGATCTCTTTCACCAACCTGACAAAAGTGGTAACACCATCTTACATCTCGCAGCCTCTGCAGGGCGCCATCGGGTAAAGATCTTTCATATAGCCAAACATATGCACATATACACAAATGTTTTACTGCAGACTGATCAAAGACAAGTGATTTCCATGACTATTTCAGATTTCTGTGTTATCAAGTCTCAAGAATTACAAATCATATAATAACAAAATATTCGATGCTGCCTATTTGATTCACTGCTGGAATACATCTTGGACCATTTCATTATGCGTGGACATATTCTAAGAACTCTTTTGTCTCAATTTTATTCCAGCTAGCAGACTACATCATCAATAAAACAAGGGTGGAGATCAATTTCAGGAACTCTGGAGGGCATACCGTTCTTGACATCCTCGACCAGGCTGGAAGCAGTTCAAAAAACAAGCATCTTAAAGACATGATCATAGAGAAAGCCAATGGTGAAAGGAGCATTGAATTATCGTCTCTTATGCCAGTGCCAGTGATTGAGCGAACAAGTCCCCAGCCTCTGGCACATGATGAAAGACCTGAAGATGTACGTGATGAAGAACTCAAAATTCCTTTGGAATCTGGGACACACTCAGAAAGCCGATTCGAATTGTCTACAGATGACAAACTTGACAATCACACAACAGGGCACTTGCCTGCATTATACATTGAAATGAATTCTGGGGTTGATTTTCTCAACCATCAAGTTGAAGAGAAATCTGAAATTCAGGATGATAATCAGTCTGAACTGCGGCCAGCCTTGTCGAATAGAACAAGGTATTCCTCAAACTGTTTGTGTAGACACAAGCATCTCAGTCAAAGACACAGGAGAGATCTACTTGAGCTTCACAAAGTTCGCCAGAATAGGCAAAATGAAATATACAAAGAAGCGCTTCAAAATGCCAGGAACACAATTATACTAGTCGCAGTTTTGATCGCCACGGTTACTTTCACAGCAGGCATAAGCCCTCCTGGCGGTGTCTACCAGGAAGGACCAATGAAAGGGAAGTCCACGGTAGGCAGAACAACATCTTTTAAGGTCTTCATGATAAGCAACAACATTGCATTGTTCTCATCCCTCTGCATTGTCATAGTCCTAGTCAGCATCATCCCCTTCCAGAGAAAACCATTGGTAAGGCTTCTGGTGGTTGCTCACAAAATCATGTGGGTGGCAGTATCATCCATGGCTACAGCTTATGTTGCAGCGACATGGGTGATTATACCACATGATAGGGGAACCACATGGACACTTGAAGTTGTATTCTGTTTCTCTGTTGGAACAGTGGGAACTATTTTTGTTTATCTAGGCCTAGTGTTGGTAAGACACTGGTTAATGAAGTTGAAGACGAGGAGAGAAAAACATACAAAATCAAAAGGGAAGAAAGAAATAGAAGAGGCAGCGGCTGCTGCTGACAAATTTGAAGTTATCACATCATCCGGTCAGTACTGGAGAGAAAAACATACCAAATGGAAAGCAATGAAAGAAATAGAAGAGGCAGGGGCGGCTGCTGATGACAAATCTGAAGATGTCACATTATCCAGTTACTCTGATGTTGATAGTGCCAGGCGCCTAGGACTAGGATATCATGTGTACTAAAAAATATGCATAAAAAACAGATGGTCCAAAAGAAGTTGATTTGGTGCCTAATTTGTGGGGTCATAAACATGTTGCTAGTTCAAGGAAATCCCTTATGCTTGCTTCTTGTAAGAGTTAAAAAATTGTCCAAGACTTCAAGTGACTACCTTTTAATTTTAACATCTTCTCAAGGTCTCTATTTTTTCATCCAAATCACTGTTCCATTACTTTTGCTGGGTGAGTAAATATCTCCTTAGCACTTCTACCTGCTACAAAGGGCAGTGGCATGCCACAGACTTGTGTTTCATAAGCAATCTTACGAATGGTACTTACACTCAACTTGCTTGAAGTTTTTAAGTCAGCCTTCCTCTCATTCTGATCTTACTAAACTACATGACTCAGAAACTTGAGAAGAACAAAGGAAGCATCCTTGAAGAATGAAAGCTTTTATTGCTCAAAGACCTTATAATGCTTTTGGAAGCTCAAGGGCTTGGTGCCTTGACCAAATAAGGTCACCACCTATTTATAGGGCTCTAAGATAATTCTTTATAATCCTCAAAGGTTTATTACATCTCTAGAATTTACTATAAATTCCTACATAAGTGCTATGTACATGTTATGAACAAGAGTTCTCATCGTAAAATCTTTCATACTTTTCCACTATTTCTTGTTCATGTGTGAAGATGTGTGGATGTCTACTGTCTAAGGGATTCTTGCTCTCTTATCAAAGCTCAAGTGAGGGGTCATTTATGTTTAACTACCAAATTTCCTAAAAGTTTAAGCTTGCCGAATTTAGACTCAATATGCATATCGTGCTCTTTAACAACCTCCCTCACATGCGGCTCCATACCTGCACTTGGACATGTGGAGAAAACACAAACAAAGAACTACAAATTGAGGTGAGAGATACATAGGTAAAGAAGTGCAAATTGGAGGAGAGGAGAACAAATGGGGAATCAAACTTGCAAATTACAGGGAGGTGACTATGATGCATGACCTCCTGCCAAACCAAACTTTGACATCATATTGAACTACCAACTTTCTTAAAAGTTTAAACTTGTAGGATTTGGACTCAATATGCATATTATGTTCCTTAACATGTTGAACTACTAATTTTTCTAAAAGTTTAAACTTGTAGGATTTAGGTTCAATATGCATATCATGCTCCTTAAAATCTTTCATGCTTTTTCAATATCTCTTGTTCATGTGTGGAGATGTGTGGATGTCTACAGATTTTTGTAGGAGTTTCTTGCTCTCTTATAAAAGCTCAAGTGAGCAATCATTTATGTTTAACTACCAATTTTACTAAAAGCTTAAACTTATAGAATTTGGACTCAATATGCATATCATGGTCTTTAACAACCTCCTTCACATGTGGCTTCATACCCACACATGGACAGGTGAAGAGCAAACACAGACAAAGAACTACAAATTGAGGTGACAGATACATAGGTAAAGAAGTGCAAATTAGAGGAGATGAGAAACAAATGGGGAAGCAAATATGCAAATCATGGAGGGGTGTGGCTCTGAAGCATGACCTCCCACCAAACCGAGTTCTGATACTATGTTAAACTACCAATTTTCCTAAAAGTTTAAGCTTATAGGATTTAGGCTCAATATTCTTATTATGTTCCTCAACATGTTGAATTGCCATTTTTTTTTATTTTTAAGTTTAAACTTGTAGTATTTGGGCTCAATATGTATATTATACTCCTTAACACTTATAAGAATTACAAATTAGCGGGAAAGATATTAAAGAATTGGAAAATGGGAGAGGAAACACAAATGGAGGAAATAAACATGCATTGCGGAGAGGCGACTTGAACCCATTACCTCTCGCACGCCAAACTAAATTATACCATATTGAACCACCAATTTTCTTGAAAACTTTAACTTGTAGAATTTAAGCTCAATAGGTATATCATGTTCTTTAACAATTTCAAGCAGAATGTGATAGACAACTTTTCTAAGTGCCCCATTCATCATCTTTCTACTGTTTTAGGTTTTCATTCGTCCATATCCACAACCTCATCTATACAGCATATATATATTACAATGTGGTCGATGTCTTGATTTTTAATACTGACAAAATCTCGACTCCAGCAATTGCTTTAACATATCCACAACCAACCAGTTTTTACCCTAACTCCACCTAAAATCAAAATTAATAGGATCGATTCCTTCTATGTTTATTTGGGTATGGTATATTTGCACCTCTCATCTGTTTATGGTTTTTAGCAGTGGGCAAGATCACTCGGATTAGATTCACTAGTAAGTGTCCACATGCGATGGACTTGAGCCAATCACTTTGGATAAATAATAAATAACTGCAAATGAATATTATTATAAATGATAAAAAAAATGCTTAATTTAGTCTACAATATATAAAGATGCATCAAAAGATAAAGAAGATAACATTATTTTGACAAGTTTTATAGTACTGAATTTGTTGATAAAGTACTAAGGTGGGATGTGTGTAATCATTTTGCGTATTCCCTATGCCAATTATGCACATTGCATCACATAACCCACTCTTTGAAGAAAATACAAACTTGAATTCAAGACGATGTAGAAAATAACAACAATGCAGAAAACAAGCTATTTAGAGTATGTTTGAAGTGTGATTAAAAAATAACTTTTTATTTTTAAAAACAAAAACTTGTTTTTAAAAGTTCATAACCCTGTTTTGGCCGTTATTCTTTATTTTTAGTTTTTAAAAACAAAGTAGAATAAGAAACAATTCTTAGAGAACAAGTATATATAAGTTGTTTTTACAAGTTTTTAAAAACAAAAGGAAAACCTAGAAAATTTTTAAAAAATAGTAGAAGACAAATAAAATTGAACATGACATTATTTTATTTTTTAACATGACATAATTCTTTTTCTCTCTCTATGATCTAGTAATATCGAAAATGTTCAAAATATGATATTCCTTTAAATTACACATGTATTTCTCAATTTCTTTTAATTTCTCTAAATTTTTTTTATTAAGCAAATAAATTCCTAACCAAACTATACTTGGTATATAAAAATTATTAATTTCAAAAAATAATTTGAAACTCAAAAACCAATTTAATTAGTATTCAATAGTCATAAAACTCAATAACATTATAAAGTCGAAAACCAAAATTTATTTTAAATTACTTTGTTAATTTCTTCTTTAGATATATCATGTTTTTGTAAAGGTTTTTCACTTGGTAAATAAGTTTTAAATTAAGCAAAAAAAAATATGTTGGATTCATTATTGAGTCTAATAATTTTTAAAAATAACTCAACACTCAAATAGTAATCTAATTAATACTTAAAATTTATGGTCAAAAATTGGTGTACAAAACTTTATTATTTCTCTTTTATATAAAATCATTATTTTCCCACTGTTTTCACTAGGAAAATTCAAATTAAGTAAGACTTAATAATACTTAGGTTTCATTAACAAGTTTAGTAATTTTTAGAAAAGAACTTACAGCTAAATAGTGATATAATCAATACAAGAAATTTATGTACAAAAATTGGTTTAAAACGACTATTGTTTCTTTTCTATATAAGATCATTAGTTTCCAAATTTTTCAATAGGCAAATAAACTCCAAATTAAACAAAATTTAAATGTTTGAATGAATTTAGTAATTTTTAAAAATAATTTAAAACTCAAATAACAAATCAATTATGGACTACAATTGATTTACAATAACTATTATTTATTTTTTGCACATGGTTATATTTTTACAAATTTTCTCACTAGAAAAATGAATTTCAAATCAAGCAACCTTTGTATTGATTTTATTAATAGGTTTAAAAAAATTTTAAAATAATTTTGGAACTCAAAAAATAGATGAATCACTAAAAAAAATATATTAGATTAAAATTAAGATATATGAGTCATGACTTTATTATTTCTCCTATGCACAGCTATAATTTTTTTTTAATTTTATTATTAGGTAAATAGACTATAAATTAAGACATAGTTAATAATTTAAATTCTTGAATGAATCATTTGATTTTTAAAAATAATTTAGAATTTAAAAATTTTATCTAATTAATTATAAATTAAATTAAAACATTCTAAAATATTATGTTCATAGTACTAAATATTACAAAAATTCTCTTTCTTAGCTTTGAGCTCAATATACTTAAATTACTAGTATGCCAATTACCAAATACATAAACTACAAATTCGAAAATAAGACAAAGGCATTAAAACACAAAAAATGGTTCAGATTTACATATAAGTACTTGAAAAATACTTGGAGATCAACCCTAGACAGGACAAAAAATAGAGTCAAAATGCAAAGAAACCTTCAAGAATACAAGAAAAAAAATTGAAGGTTGAAGCAAGAAGTGAATGCAAAAGATGAAAATGATAATAGTAATAATAATATAATATAACAAAAACCATCAAATAGAAGATATTACAAATGTTCTTGTAAAAATTTGAGGTTTGAGTCGTACAATTGCCATATTTGTAAATGCCAAAATTTCTGGACTATATTACTTTGATTTTGTAATGGATTAAGAAAATGAGATTTCTCAAATGACTAAAATGAAATCTTAGACATTGAAATAATTGCAAAGGAGATTTCTCAAACAAAAATGAAAATATCATCTACCAAAATAATAATAATGATAATAATAATAATAATAATTATAACATAACTTTTAAAAAAGAGTTTTGTCAAGTTTGTCTTATAAAAACAAGAAGGATTCTTTGATCTTGCCACAGTAAGAAGACCAAAAAAGTTACAATCTTTTCTCAAAGTCCACGTAAGCAAACAATTTGATCATTTTTTTTATTTTTTATTTTGTCATATTTGTAAGGAGTAATAAGAAAAAAAAAGCTATCCAAAGGAAGTGTCTTCTCATTAGTTGAGTCATTAGTAGGAATTCAAAAAATTTGTGATTCTTTATCATTACTAACCCACCTTTTTAACCCATCTCTAAGTTTCAACAATAAGACATTTCTTTTATTTGTTTTTTTTTTCTTAATTTGTTAGAAATGAATTCAACCTTCCCTTTCGATCATAACACCTCACCCTAATTCCTTTTCCTATTTTTGTTTTTCTATTTTCTCCTATAAAATCTTCAAACTAATGCAACCTTTTATTCAGAATTTTGGGTGCAAAGCAATGGAAGATTTAAGGAGAATGATGATGAAGCTAAAGTTGGTGATAATGGTGATGATGGTGCTCAAGGCTTTCATGGCAAGTGCTGAACGAGTTCCAGGAGTTCCCATTTGTTGCACTTATGATCGTGAAAGTTGTAACCGCTACCTTAATGGACTCGCTGCCAAACCCTGAGTTCATAAACTCTTTTTCTTTTTCATCCACCACAGTTTGTAGTAATTTATGAATTATAAATAAGTGGATGATGTTTGTTGCTTTGGTCTAATATGATATATATGATTTATCCATCTGAAAATTAAAATATATTATGATTTTATTCTATATCTCTCTCACTATATATATATATATATATATATATATATATATATATATATATATATATATATATATATATATATATATATATATATATATATTTGATAAATGCTGGATCAAGTTAATATAAGAATGATTATAATGGACTCGAAGCCACGTATAAAACATCTAATGAGATTTGAAGTGAACTTTGTAACATTGGAAATATGTAAGAAACTCAATATCATTAAAATCAACATCAAATGAGATTTGTTGAAAGCTTTGTTTTTTTAAAAAATATATGCATATTTTTCATTATATTTGTTTATACATATTTAGTAAATTAAAAAAAAATTCTTTAGTTATTTATGTTAAGTAATTTAATATGAAAAATATGTAAGAAAATTAAATATAATTAAAATCATTATAAATTTTTTTTTGAAAAAATAATTTATTAATTCTAAATTTATTTTTTATTTATCTTTCGTTATTTCAAAAACCAATTTCTATTTTTTCATTTTAAAAAAAAATATTTAACATTGTCTAAACATTTTGAGATGTTTAGTATAATTAGTAATTTAGTAACTACAATTGCAATTCACAATATTAGTAATTTAGTGACATACCTTAAATAATTATTGGGGATTAATTTTTAATTATTTCCCAACTTCAACACAATCCCAAAATTATAAAATTTTGAAAGAAATCACAAAATAAAAAAATAAAATAAATAAATAATGGAACAATTTGAAAGCAAGGAGGCTTTCAAGTGAATTATGGAAAAATGAAATGAAAATGAGATATTTATTGGAAAGTTTTCGGCCAAATAATTGTTAGACATCATTAATGACCACTAGATCATATTTAGATTGAAAATTGATATTTGTATCCTGTGGATTACTTCATTCTCTATCCTAAGATCACGTTAGGTGCATGGATCACTTCCCAGGGCATCTAGATACTAGAAATAGAAGAAAAAACACATTTTTAAACAATAAGGATCTAAATTAATGGATCAAAAAATTTTACCATTGATTTGGATGTTCCTAAATCTTTTCTTATAGATGAAAAACAAGTTTGAAGCCTCCAAAAGTCTCATACACCCACAATGACTCTCTCTCAATCCTTGGCACTCAAATAGTGAGGGTTTGTATAATGGAGGCTATGGCTCTCTTTGTAGATGGTGGGGGAAAACAAAAAACTTAAGACCCTAACCCCTAAGAGGGGTATTTATAAGGTTCCCTACAAAGCCTAAGTGACTTAAGCCCTTTATGAACTTGGGTCACTTAATCTTGCTTAAGAAGGGTCTTAATTGATTAATTAATACAACAATGTTGTTTAATTAATCAATTTGCTCAATTCGGATATGACATCACCAACCCCTATGCAACTTTGCATAATTAACAAAACACCCTTACATACATAAGTGAACTTATAGTCGATCCAACCCTCATAAACTGTATCATCAAGTATATGTGTTCGAGAAATGACCACTAAGACCCACAGGACAATACCGATTCCCTAAAAATCAAAATTTGAAGTTGATTTAACATCTTAGTATAGATAATTAACTGCATTCCAATACCCTAAGTAAATGATAACGAGACTCTAAGTGCTCGGGTTCGTGACCTACTATTCGTTGTATACAACCTTCCCATGAGTTAGTGTTCGATGCATAACAAAGTGAAAGTTATCAACCTCTTAAGACTACCTCTACTATCCTTGAGTTCCATATCCTTCTATTGTGGGATCAATTGACATATCTTATCTCACTAAGAGCTCATGTCAAGTTTCACTTAAGGAACTACTATGATCATAGTTTACATGACACACCTCCTTAGGATCACCCAATAGGACATATTATCTCAATTTTATGAGACATCATGATGTCTCTATTGAGAATACCTATTGTTATTGACTTCCATTAACAGTGACTCAATTCATAGAGAATATATGACCACTTTAGGATCTCACTTGTAGGTCAAAACCATTATTAATTTTGGCACAAGTTCAATATTCTCTCAAGGTTGAGAGTCAATACAATATAACAACTTAGTAAAGTCATGACTACTTAATAACCTTATTTCATGACTCATTGTAAGTCTTATCAAATGTGTAATCATACACACTTGTGTACTTACCATGGGAAACCCATCCTAATGGCCAAGACTAGTCATCTCTCCAACTAGGAGGTAGTACACCATAGCTTCAAATGGGTTGCCTAAGCCTACGAAGTGGCTGTGAATGAATCACCTTCTTGCAAGGAACCTATAATTTGGATCTTTCATGCAATTTCTAAGGCACCTAAGTCATAAACAATGTAAGGGATACAAACCCAAATTCTCATATAGTATAATGCATGAAATAAGGATAGATTAAAGTGTACTAGAATTTTATTTAATGAATAATTAATAAAATTTAAATTTGTTACATCATGACATAATTTTAAGGGCTCCATCTTAATAATCTCCTACTAGCCATCAAAGAATCATACCACTAAAGTAAACTAGCTACACATTTGACACCTATGCTATCCTTATGACCATCAAAGACTCACCCTATGAATGTCTTGGTGAAAGGATCCATTAAGTTTTCTACAGAAGGGATTCGTCAAGTTTTTTGTAGAAGGTATCTTCTCAACTATTATATCACCCATTTGAACTATCTCACAAATCAAGTGGTACTTTCTCACAATATACTTACCCTTCCGATGGTTTCTTGGTTCTTTAGACTATGTCACAACTCTTATGTTTTCACAAAACAATATCATACATTGTAGAGCCAAAGGTATTTCCTTTCTAAGTCCTATGAGGAACTTTCTAAGCCAAATGACTTCTTTTACTGCTTCAAAAGCTGCAACGTATTCATCTCCTTAGTGGAGTTAATAATGCAAAAATGTTTCACACTTTTCCAACTAAGAGTCGTGCCACCAAAAGTAAATACAAAACCAAATATAGACTTATGAGAATCCTTATAAGACTGAAAGTCTAAATATATGTACCCTTTGGGTACTAGCTCGTCACTTTGGAACACAAGTATGTTATTCCTCATTCTCATAAGATACTTAAGTTTATGCTTAACAACTTTCTAATGATTTGACTAATATTTACTCACCATGCCTACTGCAAAGCAAATATCCGATCTAATACATAGCATCGCATACAAAAGGCTACCCACTATAAATGCATAAGGTACTGCTTGCATGCACTCTTTCTCCTCAAGTGTCTTAGGACACTGATCCTAGGAAAGAGGAATTCCATGTTTGAAAGATGGCAAACCCTTCTTGGAATTTTGCATCACATATTTAAATAAAAGTTTGCCAATATAGGTGGCTTGAGACAACGTCAATTTCCTATTCTTGCGGTCTCTTAGGACTATATTCCTAGGAATATATTACGCTTCTCTTAGATATTTTATTTAGAACTAAGTAGACAACCAGATTTTGATTAATGGCAATAACCATACATTATTACCAATGAGTAAAATGTCATCAGCTTATAAGATCATGAAGAGCACCATGTTTCCCTACACCTTATGCACACAAGGTTCATCCTTATTTTGATCAAAGTCAAAAGTCTTGACTACCTAATAGAAATGTTTGTTCCATGGATGGGATGCTTGCTTTAATGCATAAATTCCATGACTAATTAATTATATTCTAGGGAATGCAAAGTTGGAAGCTATTGAACATGAGTTGATTTCTCGAGATTGAGTCCTCAAAGAACTCTATGAATGCATTGCATAAGCTCAAGCTTGGATGAAAAGATTGTATGAGTCCAAGCACACAAAGAGAGTTTTAGGTAGGGGATTATGCTTATCTTAGGACGCAACTATATCATCAAACATCAATTTCCATGAGAAAAAATGTTAACCTCTTAGCTCGTTACTATGGCCCGTTTGAGGTACATGAAAAGATTTGTAAGGTCACTTATCGTTTAAAACTAACTAGTCACTTATCGTTTAAAACTAACTTCTATTTTAGGGCTCCATCCTGTTTTTCATGTCTCACAATTAAAGAAAAAGATTGGAGAGTGCCACTCTGTGTTACCAAATCTTCCAAAGATCAACTCAAATTATTCTCTAGCACCTACCCCTCAAGCTATTTTGGGTCAATGTTGTCACAAAGGAAAACAAGCAGTTCTAGTACTTCATTAGCAAGGGTTATCTCCAATAGAAGCTATGTGGGAAGCACAAGATATTCTTAGAGAAAAGTTCCCAAAATTTCACCTCAGGGACAAGGTGACATGGGAAGCACAAGATACTCTTAGAGAAAGGTTCCCAAAATTTCACCTTAGGGAAAAGGTGACTACTTAAGGGGGAAGGAAATATTGCATGCATGGTTCGGTCTTTTATTTGCTTAACTTCAATTTCCATTTTTCTTGGTATTGTTTAGGTTGATAATGATTAGTTTGAAGTTGTGGAGGTTGATAAGAATTGCTTTCAAGTTGTTTAGGTTGATGAGGAAGAGACCAATAAGGACTCTATCTCCTTGCTAGCTTCTAACTATTCTGTGGAGGATGATAAGAATTGATTTCAAGTTGTTTAGGTTGATAAGAATTGATTTCAAGTTATTTAGATCGATAAAGAAAATACCAATAGGGAATTTATCTCCTTGCTTATTTAAGCCCTTTTGTTATCAACTTGAGAGTTGTGAGCTAACCCTTCAAAATTTTAACAAATTTCCTTTCATTCTTAATTTCTTTATCTTTTGTTTGTGTGAATGCATAAGAGATGAAGCTAATGTTGGTGATGGTGCTCATGGCTTTCATTGGAAATGCTTAACGAATTCAAGGAGTTCCCTATCATTGCAATGACAATCCCGATTGTAAGCTGCAAAACCCTGAGTCTTCATCCACCACAGTTTGCTTTAATTTATGAATTATAAATAAGTGGAGGAGATTTGGTACTTTTGTCTAATGGGATATGTATGATTTATCTATCTTAAGATCGATTAATATATATTTATTATGATTTTACTATCTTTCGTTTCTTTTTTCTTACATATATATATATATATATATATATATATATATATATATATATATATATATATATATATATATATATATATATAAATGAGATTCGATGAAAACTTTGTTTTTGAATAAAATGTATGTTTATCTTTCATTATATTTGTTTTAAATATATATTTTTCACATTAAATTAGCCAATGAAAAAAGAGATTTTAAATTTCTTTTTAGCAATATGTTAGGTTTTCTTCGAGTGAAAAATAAGTAAGAAAATAAAAGAGAATTAGAATCATTAAAAAAATTATTGAAAAAAAATATGAAAATATAATTTATTAATTCTAAATTTATTTTACATTTTTATTTTACTTTTTTTTTTATTTTCTTTCCCTCTATTTTCTCTCTAGTTTTTTCAATATCCAAATACAAGTACTGTATTTTTTTTTTTCCTTTTTTTAATACTTTATATGATCTAAACATTTTGAGAAAAGTCACAGAAATTGTTGAGGAATTGGGTCGGTCCTTCATGAATACAAATGGGGTCCCAATGAAAGTAAGAATTCCTAGGTACAAATTGTTTCCTTGAGTGTTACATTGATTGGTATAAGGTTGAAGAAATAAATAAGAGTCGATTAACTCACAGAAAAAAGTTGGGAAAAAAGAAAAAGAAAAAGAAACAAAGTTGTCCAGAAACCTTTAATAGGAGAGAGAAATCTTTCATTTAAATTTCTTTCAATTATTTTCTAGGGAAACAAGCAAAATCATATACAGCTATTGTAGAACAAACTGAGTGCTTGTTAACCATAAAAATTAACAGGCCAAGGCCTACATGATCATCAAACTTAATTAACAACTCCAAATCATAACTATAATATATATAAATGATCAATTAAACAAACAATGTTTTCAAATATAATCAGCAACTCAAATGCAGAAGATCATCCCAGAACTCGAAATCCAATACAATTAGCACAGAAAAACTAAGTACCCTTATACCAAACCCACAAGGTTGGCAATAAAAGCCATTAACAAAGGGACCAGTGTTGCAGAAACTAGCACTCCAGAGCTTGAGAGCGGAGATGGTGAAGGAGAAATTGGAAAATAATTTCCGGGCGGTAAGGCAATGGCCGGAGGAGACTGTGAGATTGGGTGCAGAGCCATGACGCTTATGACCAATCGCTGGCCGCTCTTGCAATGCTCAGGATCTCCGCTTATGAAGTAGAAGGAACCTGGCCTTTCTAGTTTGATAACACTCTTCCCGTTCTTGAATGAAGAGATGGGGCTGGAGCTGTTGCAGTGGTAGAAGTCCCATTTATCCACTTCAAGAAGTGAATCATTCTTGTATTCAAATGCTGTACAAATCAGGAAAGGATCACCAAGCATCAGAGAACTACCACTGGTTACCCTAGCAATAACAAAAAGAAAGAGAAGGTAACCCATTTTTTCACAAACTCACAGAGAGAATCTCCGACTTGAAACCTGTTCCTTTTAGCCCACTGCTCATACATTGCAGTCTCGTTCACACCGGGCTTTCGCCAGCCCTCACCATCTCCGACCCGGAACTCCGTCGCAGCTCCGGCCGAAGAGTTCATGGCAACGAGGACGATCAAAGCGGTGAACAGAACACTTAAGGAAGAAGCCATGTTGGTGTTCTTCATTCTTTTTTTTCTCTCCTGGAAGAAAGGTTGAAGCAACGTCTGTGAAGTGGAAGCGTGCCACAAGTGATGTGTGTGATTCAAGCAAACGGGAGTATATAGGAATATGGGTTTTTGAAAATTTGGAACGTGGGTGGTTACAGAAGTGGAGGTGGATCGACGTGGCAGTTATTTTGGTAGTTAAATGGACCGTTAAAGTGTGGTTGTCGTCCAAGGACATGCAGTTTTGGATTTGATTTTAGGAGGTGAACGTCTGATATGGCGCCAGGCTCATGCAATTGGGGAAATAACAAGTGACTCAAAAGATGACTAATCTTCCCACGACTCAAGATTACTCGAAAGATAACGGGAAAAAGCCTTTGAAATTGCATCAGTGAAACTTGTACCATGGCATATAATTTTTGGCTATTTCCCTTGTAGAAACATAATTAATTTCCATAATACATCTACCACCTAACCCTTTTTTAATCACCCAAACATCACAAAGATTCAGCTCCTCTCATCTCCGAGGGTTTAATTGAAGCATAAACATATCATAATGACCTAATTTGTTTTCACCATTCCATTCAAGAAGCTAAGGAAACCCAATCAGATCAAAATTGGCATATAATGTGAAGATCGAAACAACATACCACATGTAACCTGTGTTCCTCGTATAAAATCAATTGAAACTGTGTAATATGATTACAAAATCTCAGTGCCCAATTGTTATGATTAGGGCAGAGCAGAATTGAATTCTGAATCAAATCGCATTTAGATGACCACCTACTTATGCCCACACTGTGAATGAGTTTTATTTGGCAGCGATGGCCTTGCTTCCTCAGTATCAAGCTGTATTCTTCCTTCAGAACCGAAGTAATTTGCCAGGTCTAGTTCAACATGTTGACTCTGCTTTGGACGAAAAACACCAGGTCTCAGTTTATGGTGCTAACCATGCTGCAAACATATCAGCCAAAAGCATACATAAATCCTTGTGAGAAACCAAAACATCCATTACACCTTCAACGTGACAAAATACATACTAACATAGAAAGAGAGATTTTAGGCTGCCATGATCAAATAAAAAAGAAGCGACAGAGAGGTTAGTCGCAATGATTAGGTTAACAGGTAAAACTTGCAAGGGTTGGCAAGAATAAACTGGAAATCTGTATTTCAGATTTCCCTTACACCTGGTTCTGTTTTCTATCTTTTACAATACATGCCAGGAGAGGAAGAATACTATCTGCAAAGGTGAAATTATGAATACTATCTGCAATGCCCAATGAATGGGCAGGGAAACATGACTTGAAGTTCACATAATAAAAGTTTTGCCAAGATGGATTTGAACCCTGAATAAAATGGACAATGAAAGACCTGAAATGAGGTTTGCACATTACCAAGCACGAAAACAAATGTTTTGACCCATGCACAAGATTCTAGGTCAGTATCCCTACAGATTGAATTAGCTAAACAATATCAAAACTTAGTAAACCTTAAACAGAAGATAAGAAAATACAAAGACCAAAAGTTTAAGCACCTGTCAGATAGTTCTCTTGGTACTGTGCTCAAATGTTCTTCCCTACTGCTGCCTCTCTCTGGTTCATCATCCTTTCTTGGAATTGTATACGCTTGGCAGCCCTGATATCAAGAATATTAGGTGGCATAGGTTTAAGGGAGCCATGCACCTCAACTAGGCGAAAAAATTCTTGCTTGGTCAGACTTTTCTTCTGGACAAGTTCATCAACCACAGCATCCATGAGTTTTCGATTCTGCTTCAGGATCTGAAAAGGGAAATATTGATTTGTATGGAGGAAGAATACAAAAAGTTGCAATTGCATGTTTCTTCCACGTAATATAATATACCTCTTTTGCACGTTCATAACAAACTTCTAAGATCCGCAATGCCTCCAAATCAATATCCTGATGACAGAATTGTACATCATAAAGTGCATCATATGTAACCATGGCCACAATTGGTAATTGATAGTAGAAACAAGATTCTTTTTTCCTTTTTGCTCATCAGAAAAGAAACAAGATTTTTTTATAGAAGAAACAAGACTTGTTTTTTCTTTTTTGCTTATCAAAAAAGAAACAAGATTTTTTTTTTTTTTCTGGATTTTTCAACAGCTTCAGAAAATTCAAAAGTTCAAGGGAATTTCCATATTTTTCCCACTTTTGCTTCTAGCTCTCCAGTTTGTGAATTACAGAGAATTATCCAAACATGCAAAGTGGAGTTTAAGTAAAGAATGGAGAGGAAATAGTGCTGCCATTTATCAACTTCAAAAGAAAATTCAAAATTTCAGCAATAGAACTAAAAAAATTGCAGGACAAAGTTGGAAGTGGCATACATTAATTCGATCCGCAACCCAGAAGCTAGATAACCCTTGATGTTTCTCAGAAAGGCCACCAAGAACAAAGGTCCTTGCTGCTGATCTAGCATTATCTGCTGTTTCAGCCCATATGGTACTCAACTGGAATATTTCAACACATATTAGGGACATTTCAAGTGCACCAGCTTAGACTAACATAACCAGAACAGAACAAGATGCTACGACTCCAAACACCTATGTTATGTCTTCTGAGAAACAACGATGTTCAACACCCATGAAAAACCACATATTGATCATATCTCAAAAACAAGCAAAATGCAACTAATGATGTTAGAATGAACGAAGAGAATAGTAAAGCACTAGTTCTTCAGAGCAAGAATGATCACATGTCAAAATCAAAACAAGAGTATTTGAAATAATCCCTCCCAACAATCAACAGATTTTTTAATTTCTTCAAAATATTTGCTACCAAGTTTCTAGCTTTACTTGAGAAAATGGTCCAATTATTCAACATAGGAGGGGGTCCAAAAAAATGGAAAGCCTGATTCTTGCCAAACAATTACTATTTTCTGCACAATAATCTCCCTTTGAGGAATATGAAAGACATTATACATTTGTATAAAAATTGTCTCCTCACCTGATCTTCACCATACCAAATCTCATCAGCAGCACGCGGTGCTAGTTGAACAGTGATATGATCCAGGAGGGATTGCCGACTGCATAAGACCAGGAAAATGAAGGAAAAAAACAGAGGTTGAAATTTCAAAACAGCCACTAATGCATCACAGATAATTTAAGTACTAAATGCAAGAGCACTGATTGTAGAAACATTTCCTTCTAAGGTCAGTGCAGTATTGTATGACCATAACCAGTTATTATTAATAATTACTTTTGGCAATCTTGACTTTCTTGGTAAGCATAATCTTATAACATGTCCAAAAGAATGAACAAAGAATTATGGATGTGAAAAGGCCATACCTAAGCATTCCTTCCTTAAACTTGATGTGATCCATTTTCATCCGAACGTAACCCAATTCCCTGCCAGCTCTGGGAGAAATTGTGACCTAATGAAAGTAATTTTAGTAAGATGTGTTGTTACCATAAAATGATTTAGGATGCACAATGTAATGTCAAGTAAAAATGATTTCTAGGAACCATAAAGCCAAAGTTAATGAGGTAAATTTTGGAGCACCTAACCAAATAAAAACCAATATTTCAAACAAAGTGTTACTTGCAATGCAGTTTCTCAAGAATAATTGATCCCTGTTAGTGTAATTAAATGCATTAGGAAGTTTATACCTGGAGGACCAAAGTCGAGGGAAATGGACCAAAAGGACAATCAGAAAGTGTTAATCTTTTAAGATACCTTAATACAAAAGATACAGACAAGGTGCCAAAGACACCATGATACTCATCTTCAGTATGCCCTTCATACACTAAATTGAGATTTTATTTAAAAAATACAGATAAAAACTAATGTAGCTTTTCAAACCAGATGCAAATAATTTTCTTTATGTTAAATCATTTTATTTGCTATTTCTACTTCTACTTTGAGACTTTGAATCAAGGAGACACAATTGAACTTGATTCACCTTTTATAGTCTTATACTAACGATTTAGAGGTGAGTACATGAAACCTGCTTTACAAATCTTCTACATCTAGGACCATATTTTCAATTAAATACTAGGTCAAAATGTCTTTTCACTACCTCACTATTGTTCTTTAGCAAAGCTGTCAACTTGAACCATGTCTTTGCAAAGCTGTCAACTAGAAACATATCCCTCACGACTTTTGCAGCAACTGGTCATGGGTAATGAAGTTATATTTAATATATGCCTATCAGTATATATGAACAAAAAGGTCATATTTAAGTGGTGTAGGGTAGAGAGCCAGATCATATCACTTGGGGTTGTACAATATTGATTGCAGTCTTTCAATCAAGGTTAAGGTAACAAGGCTTATGTTGAAGGTTAGGGTTAAAACTTCATAGTATAAAGTACAAGACACAAGGAATGCTTTCTGCTGCATGTTGTGGACCATTTATGCCAACCAAGGCCCTAAGGTTTTGCTAGAGAAGTATGTTTCCTTTGGCTTCTAATTCTCCCACTTTTCATAGATCTTATGTACTTGTAACTCACATTTATTCTTTAATAATTCATCAAGTTATAAAAAGGAACTAGAATGGTGAAAACTTCACAACTTAAAGTTCCCTCTCAAATATAGCACATAGCCTCCTTAAGTAATTTGTCAGACTTCTACATATATACTTCCTTTTTGTTAGCATCCCTGAAATTTGAATGTTTTGTCAAAATTTATGTGCAATTTATTTCATTGCTGGGGGCAGCACATCCAATAATATCAATATATAAGACCCTTGTGACAAGCATGGAATACAAAAAGAAAAGTGCAAGGCTTTGTACCAAGAGAAATGCATCAATAAAACTATTTTAAGACGTAAAGGCAGAGACTGGCAGAAATGACAAGGTTCCATATGTTTAAAAGATTTTCCTAATCATCTCTCAGATCTTCATGAAGTTCATTGATAGTTGTTTACCTAATCTCGCAGTCCAAATATCCAACTAAACAGTATTATAATGATTATAACCATGGAAAATATGCCCAAATAATCAAGGAATATATAACAGCAACATCCATTCCAGCATGCAGAAGTTCTAAACTAACTGGCCAAAAAGTCTAGACATCTTCACTGAGCAATGTGATGTAGAAAGGCATTTAAGAGAATAAGAAGCATTAAGAGAAAAGAATGAGTCAACTACATTCCTTTGCAGGTCTAATACTAAGATAAGACTTTAACATGGGTATAATTCAGTCTAAGTGTTAAATATTCTTCAAATATACAACAATTTTTAAATACCAAAAAACCACTTCAACAAAATAAAATGATAGTGTGCCTGTGGCCAAAATTGAGACAAAATATGCAAGTAAATGAATTAAAGCATATAGTTAATGTGAGAACCATACAAACTCAATATTTTTTAGATCAGGAAAGTTCACAGCTACTACAGCCATTGCTGCTTCATTAATAGCTACTTGCTTCCACATCTCAGGGCTTCTCTCCTTTCTATCCAGCATTCCTCTTTCTTCTATTTGTGCCGCTTGTAATAAGTCATCGGTTGTAATCTGCACAAGCGCACAAAAAGGAAAAAAAGGGGCAAGCCAGAGACAGTTAATTAACAATGTAATTAATAACAAGAAGAAAAGTTCTGAACCTAACAACCAGAACCCCATAGCATCTCATAACTAGACATGGAACATGGAACCCAACAATTAAGAGTTTTTACCTAAAAGATTGCAGTTAGAAATTAGGGTATAAAGCAACTATCAGCCATCTGATTAAATCATGTTCATTTGTGTTAGATGAGAAAGAAAGTGAAGACTGGAAACCAGATGGTTAAAAGTCATCTGATCATTCTGATTTTGAAATAGGCAATCCTCTGAGTTGCAGCCAATCAGTGACTGGTATGCATCTAATCATAGTCTTAAGGTCTTGTATTTCAAAACTAGGGCTAAGATAGAAAATGTTTCCCGAAATTAGATGATCATAAACGAATGGTATGCAAATTTCAATAATCTGTTTAACTTACATGAGAATCATAGTTAAAAATCTTAAAGGTAGATATTAGCTCTTGGCTCTAAAACAAGACACAGCAAAGCAGAGGCCTGTTCTAACCGTGCCAAAAGGCACAACAAGAATAAATGTTGAAAAAAAAGGTTGATACAAATTATACTTGCTAAGAAATATATTTTCAATGTAAATAAATAAATAAAAATGAATAAATTAATTAATTAATACCTTATACACAGATGTCTTAGAAATACACTAGACAAGAAGCATGTTTTGAAGATTTAATTTTTTTCTACAAGAGACATAAGATGGTGAAACCAATAGCTCAACTAAGGTTTTTGTTCAGGAACTCTTACGAATTGCCTCCACATTAAGATTTATTGCAAGTTTAACTCCTTCCAGCATATTGTAGAGTATTCGTCATTTAAGTTCCTATTTCTAGGACTGTCGTCTTTTTTCTTTTCTTTTCAGAATTTTTTTTTTCCATAGTAAGATTTGCCTTCTTGTCTTTATGAAGACACTAGGAACATTATGAGAAATAAATAAAGTTCATTCATCTGCAAGATTTAAGTATTACCTCACTCCTTCCATCACGCATCATGTTTATGGCAGCAACCTCAATAATGTTGGCTAGCTCTGCACCAACCATTCCATCAGTCATACTACCAACTGCCATATAGTCCACATCCTCAGCCATTGGCTTCTTTCTAGCATGAACCTATAACCAGGAAAAAGAAGCAACATAACAAAATATATCATATAAGGGCTTGAAACTACATAAGGAGAAATTACAAAATGAAAGTCTTGCAATGGCCATATAAACCATGGCAAGATGCATACACAGACTTATTAATGACAAAAGATGACCTTCAGAATTTCAATGCGTCCTATTATGCCAGGCTTAGGAATATAAATTTTTCGATCAAACCGTCCTGGTCTCACAAGTGCTGGATCCAAAATATCCGGTCTATTTGTGGAGGCAATAGTAATCACGTTTCCTCTCCCTTCAAATCCATCCAAACAAACAAGAAGCTGAAGAACATCACAACATTGAACATAAATGCTCAACTTGAGACTTCTTTAAATGAAAGAAATACTGGTAGTACAAAAATCATAGAAGTTGAATTTGCCCAAGCCAACCTGATTAAGAGTAGCATCACGTTCTTGTCCGCCAGATCCCTTGATCAAACCACGCTCCCTACCAACAGCATCCAGCTCATCAATGAAGACAACAGATGGAGCCTAGCAAATCAACATGATAATTTTTATGTCAAAATTTGTCCTCCAGCAAAAACATCTGAGAACTTGAAGAAAGCAGTCAAGTTAAATGAGAAATGGGAAAAATAGCAAAAGAGGTAGAACATTAATTTTGCACAACAAAAAACCATTTTCGATTGAAAAGCAGGAAACCAACAAGAAGAAAAAGCTTATTCAACAGTCTGTACTGAGTGCTGCAATAAGGTAACATAGGATGGTGACACTGGAAATCATATCACTAAGCGGAATTGAACATCAACCAAATAGAAGTAATCTTATGTTATGGATGTTTATTTCAGAATGCATGAGAAATTGAGAATAGAAAGGAGAAATCAAAGAAGCAGCTGAAAAGAACAATTACATTTTCCTTTGCTTCTTGGTAAAGTGCCCGTACACGAGAAGCACCAACCCCAACATATATTTCCACAAACTGAGACGCAGAGATGGAGAAGAAGTTCACACCTGCTTCACCTGCCACAGCTTTTGCGAGCAAAGTCTTCCCCACCCCTGGAGGGCCACAAAGAAGTATGCCCCCTGATAAAGCAAAATAAAATAAGACAGAAATTTCAACCAAAAATAAGCCATGTATGGAGCATTGCCAGAATGAATGGCCATGTAACACAAATAAACTGAGAATTAAAGGAACTTGAGGCCTGGCTTAACAGGTAAGGGGTTGGGGTGAAGATGTGGGCATTCTAAGTTCAAATTCCAGTGGTGACAAATAAAGGTTCACTGCAAACCCCAAAAAATTTAAAAATTAAATATTAAATTAAAATTATAAAAAAAAAAGTGATATAAGTACATGCACATACAAATATATTAATCTCACTCTGTTTTTGTTTCCACTCATTATTTGTCCAAAATCAGCCCAACAAATTTAATTTTCTCACATAAATGCTCTCACATGCCAACATCCCATGATGATTAGAAAGACAACAGTACATAATGCCTATTTAAAACTAATGCCTATTAGCGAAAGGAAAAATAGACCCACACGGAAATAAGAGGACAAAAGAAAAAACTCAGAAAATTGGAGATACAAAGTACAACTGAGGCAAATAAGAACTTTAAAGATGAAAGTTTTAAAGAGGCTGGTTGTTGTTGAGGTTTAGAAAATAACAATTAAAAATATACAGATTATAACTAGAGAAAGGATAAGTTCCAAATTTTAATTATATCAAGATGCTTCAAATAAAAAAGTTGTAAAATTAAGCATGAATGGGAACATGATATAGGGATTATAACTTCAATAAAGTAAGAAGTAGGAATACAGGTGAAAACTAGTGGGCAAAAAGATAAAGCAAACTTTTTGTTGGTTCTCTATATATCAGGCATCCATTACAATGGTAAGCTTGGCATCAACCACAAGATTACAGGAAGATGAATGAAGAGGGGCAACGCTATTTAGGTGTTGTGTGGTCAAAAAAATAAAATAAAAAAAAAAAGGAAAAAGATTCTACGAAGTGTATAGGGCACCATACTTTCTGAAACAGAATGTCAAGTTGTAATTGCGATAAAATGACAATAGCCAACATTAAGATTTGGAGATGAACAAGTGAGGTTACCAGGTAAGACAAGAAAGAAACATACTAAGATATGGATGCATTCCTTTGAAGGTGATGCACCACCTTTGAAGGACAAGATCAAAGGAAGCTGTAGCATCAATTGAGGGCAATATAAAGGAAGTCATAATGGATAGTTTGGTCATGTCTACCAAAGAAATTTGTTTACTCCAAGAGATTGAAGATGCTACAAGCACAGTAGGAAGGTAAAAGAAAAGCAGCCATGACTGCACTGAAATAAGACATGATGGTATGATGATTTAACTTAAGGTATGACCCTAAATGGCGTGAAGGGAAGAAAAGTATACAAGTAGCTGAACAAGTAGCTTACAGAAAGCTTTATTGAGTTTCGTAAAATAAATCTAAATCACAAAATACCAAAGTAGATTATCCAACATCTATTTCAAGCAGGACATAAGAATATATATCTGTAATTACTTAAAGGTGTGAGGGATTATACAGTGTGATATTTGCTCTACATCCATCATTCACTTCTATGCGAAATTCTTTTGAGTGTACCTTATGTCACAGGATGCTTCAAATGAGCCTCCTCATGGGTTTATATAGAGCCCAGGAAGCTTCTGGAAACTCCTAGAGCCATCTACACTAAGCTATTGGAGGGAAGAGTGTGGAAGGTTCTAGAGATGTCAAGAGATGTCCACACATCTCTACACTATGGTGGAAGGCATGAGAGGAGTCCAAGGCTTTCTAGAGAATTCTAGAGATCTCTTGTACATAAGGTTGTACATAGAATTGTGTAGGGTATTTTAGAATCTTTTTGACTTGTAAGGAACCCTCCAAGGTTCCAGAGAGTTCCATTGGTGCCTATAAATAGGTGAGGGTCTCATTTGGCCAAGGCACCGTCCAAAATCACTTCCTAACCAATCAAGTGAGCTTCTAAGCATTGTATAGCTTCCTTTGAAAGCAATAAAGCTTCCATTCTTTAAGAGTCGCCTACTACGCCTTCTCAAGCTTCCGAGTTGTGAGCATCTTAGCCTAACAAGCTAAGCATTGGAAGTAAAGCCGACTTAGCAAGATCAAGCGTCTTGACTTGTCTACGTGCCGCACAAGCTTAGGAAACGACTAAGTCCGTGACATAGCTACCCTCCATCTTTAGGCATCAACAGGCAAACAGGATCTATCTTGTTAAAGCCTAAAACATTTGAAATAGAACTACTGAACTTGCAGTTTTCCCATGAACCTCTTCTCAAATCTGATTGGGAAAGAATTCATTTAAGTAAATGATCCTACCAAGGATAATATGAATGCAATGATTCATTCAATTAAAATGCCAAATAAATTATGTGATTTAATTCAAATCTCTCATAGTCAGAATTTTAACACCAAAACACATTTGATGACTATCTAAAGGATATGAGCTGAAATTTTCACATTCTACTCCAAAATACACTAAGAATATGAAATTAATTTATTGGACAATCTAACCTGGTATTTTTACTCCTCGCCTACGATACATTTCACCATGTGTAAAAAATTTCACAATCTCCTCAAGCTCAAGCCTTATCTTCCCAAGTCCAGCAACATCGGTAAACTTCACATCCACACCTCTCTCTAAATATTGAGGGAGTCTCTTATTATGTGCCCTGCGAACACGAGCTCCGGACTTCATGAACTGCATAGCCATCTTCATGTAAGGATTCTGCTCACCTCCCACAATCTCACTCTCATCTTCCCCACCCTCAATTCCCTCCAACTGTCTCTCTAGTTCCCTCATTTTCTTCTTCTCCTCTGCCTCTGCTTTCTCAATTTTCAATCTATCCTCATAATCTTTCTTCTGCTTCCTATAGCTTAAGACAACCGTCCTATAAAATATGTAAAAGAACACAAACCCAAGTGCAGTTGCCACATTTGAGTCCGCAGCCAAATTGGCCCAAAAATTTGCCATACGTTCATATTTCCTCCTTGCATCACGCGTTGATTCCTCGTACTTTTTCTTCTTCAACTCCCTCCTTATTCTCCTCTCTTCCATCCTCTTTTGCACTCTAATGGCCTTCTCCATCATCTCCCTCTCCTCCCTCATCCTCACCAACTCATTCTTCCTGTTCCTCTTCAACTCCTCTCTCTCCCTCTTTATCTCCATTGCCCTCTTAGACACAGGCTTCGGTTTCACAAATGAAAACATATATGCCGGTATCCTGGACAAGAACCCTAAATAAGGGACTGGGAGCTCCGGCCCCTTCACTGGCGGACTATACGCATTCACACAAACGCTATCAATCTTCAACTCATCCCACATTTCCCAAAACCTCCTATCCCTCTCTACAGAGGGCACCACCGTCCTCAAAACCCTAGAATCTTCTAAAACCACCAAAACTGCCTCCGCCCTCTGCCTCAGCCCGACCCCAGGTCCACCGGGCGGCTTAATTACATGCTTAAGCTTTCCCTCTCGTTTCAAATCCAAAATGTCCGTATAAGGAACACGGTCCGTCACAACGGGAAGTCCTTCTGTCCACGATTTCAGTTCTTGGGGTGTCAGCGCTTCTGGTTTTCTCGAGGAACGCTTTTTTCCTGCAGATTTTCCGACGGCAGCGGCTGCGAGGGAGGGTTGGGGGAGAGAGGCGGAAATGATGGTGAGAGTTATGGAGAGGTTGAGGAATTTGCAAGGGTTTTGCTTCGCCTTTTTGCTTTCCATGTCGTTATCTTCATATTCTTGGGGTTGAGAAGTGGAGAAGTGGTATGAGATAATTGGTGGACGAATAGCTAAATTTTTTGTTTTGGTTCTGGTTTTGGGGCGAGAGAGAAATGGGAGAGAGGGAAAATGTGGAGAATTGAGAGTACAGTGACTGGCCATGGGACCGCTGTGGAGAAGTTTAATGAGAGTGAGAGTGATGAAGAATTGGTGGAAGCGCCATTGGAGTTGCAGAAAGCTTCGGCGGGATGTGGATTTGAGAATTAGGGCTTTGAAATTCCAAAGGGTTTTTTCACAGATGGAGTGGAGATGTGGGCTGAGAAATCAGTGAGAAAGGATCAGAGCCGGAAGTCATTCAATCAAAACGACACCGTTTTCTTTTTCCTTTCATCTGGATTTTACACTGTAAATTAACAAGTCGCAGGTGCCCTCCATAGGATTATGGAAGAAGGACTTGAAAAAACACGGAAGAAAGTATTGAGAAAAAAAAAAAAAACTTTTTTTTTATTTCACCCCCAAAAAATATAAGAAAATTAAATATAATTAAAAATTTAAAATATTTTTAAATTATTTAATTCTTATATGGTGAGAAAAAGAAAAGAATTGAATTTTAAAAATATATATAAAATAATTTATTGATTTTAAATTTAATTTTTAAATTTTTTTAATTTTCCCTCCAATTTTTCAACAATCAAACATAATCTAAAAAAAATTAATAAAAACATGTTTTTTTATTTTGATAAATAGAAGCAATGAAGACGAATGCTTTTATTTTCAACCAGTGAGGTGTTTGAGTTTTTTAAAATATGAAAAATAATATTTTAAATTTAAAAATATAAATAACCAATTTTTAAGATATGTTTCTTAAGAAACATGATATTGAACTTGTTCTTGTATCATTTTTATGTGAGCTTTTATTTTTGTTTATTATAAAAAAATCCTTCTTAAAAAAGATTAAAAAAAAAGAAAAAAAAACATTGTGCTAAAATAAATTAAAAATGAGGTCCCTTTGTGCTAATATCCTCTGGTCTTATAAAATGTCACCTAATAAAAGAGTTATCATATGATTAAAGTAGGAATTATTTGGAGATTTTTTGAATGGTTATATTGTTAAAAAATGTTTTTTAAAATCACTTTATTTTTTTCAAAATCCCCTTAAAACGGTCCAAAGTCATGGGTGCTGGAGTCCACGATAAGGCTGAACTCTTAAATGAAGTGGCCCACACTAGATTTTTTGCTTTGTGAACAAACTTCAACCATTCATTAATCTCACCTCTCAGCAACTCATCACCGATTTCTCCTCTTTTCTTCTTTCTGAGTTTTGTTTCTGTGATCTCCTACAAGCCATGGATTTTGTGAGCCCAATCCTTTATGCTGCCTCTAGTTTATGGGATTGCACTGCCAAACGTGCAGCTTATCTCACTGATCTGCAAGAAACCCTTGAATCTTTGAGAAACACCATGGAGGAGCTGAAGACCGTGGCTGAAGATGTGAAGAATAAGGTGGATCGTGCTGAGGAAGACCGCGAGATGAGACGGACACATGAAGTGGATGGGTGGCTCCACAGAGTACAAGTCTTGGAAAACGAAGTGAGGAAGATACTGCAGAAAGGTGATCAGGAAATCCAGCAGAAATGCCTCGGAACCTGCTGTCCCAAGAACTGCCGGTCAAGCTACAAGATCGGGAAGATAGCAAGTAAAAAGCTTGGTGCCGTCACTGAACTGAGGAGCAAAGGGTGTTTCAGCGATGTGGCTGATAGGCTGCCTAGAGCTGCGGTGGATGAGCGGCCAATTGAGAAGACTGTGGGATTGGATCGGATGTATGCAGAGGTTTGCAGATGCATCCAAGATGAACAACTGGGAATTATTGGAGTGTATGGTATGGGGGGTGCCGGGAAAACTACCCTCATGACCAAAGTCAATAATGAGTACTTCAAATCATGCAATGACTTTGAAGTGGCCATTTGGGTTGTAGTATCCAGGCCAGCAAGTGTGGAAAAAGTACAAGAAGTCATTCGCAACAAGTTAGACATCCCGGATAAGAGATGGAGAAACAGAACTGAGGATGAAAAAGCAGTAGAAATTTTCAATGTCTTGAAGGCAAAAAGGTTTGTGATGCTGCTAGATGATGTATGGGAGCGGCTTCATCTCCAAAAAGTGGGGGTTCCTTCTCCTAATTCCCAAAACAAGTCCAAAGTAATATTAACAACCCGTTCTCTGGATGTTTGTCGCGATATGGAAGCTCAAAAAAGCATTAAGGTTGAGTGTTTGACAGAAGAGGAGGCCATCAATTTGTTCAAGGAGAAGGTTGGAGAGACCACTCTAAATTCACATCCAGATATACCCCAGCTGGCTGAAACTGCTGCTAAAGAGTGCGAAGGTTTACCACTTGCACTCATCACTATTGGGAGAGCTATGGTCGGCAAGAGCACACCACAAGAATGGGAGCGAGCCATACTAATGTTGCAGACTTATCCATCAAAGTTTTCAGGTATGGGAGATCATGTATTTCCGGTCCTCAAATTCAGTTACGATAACTTGCCAAATGACACCATCAAGACTTGTTTTTTATATCTTGCTATATTCCCAGAGGACCATGTATTTTCTTATCAGGATCTTATATTCCTTTGGATTGGAGAAGGGTTTCTGGATGAATTTGTTAGCATAGATGAAGCATTAAACCAAGGGCACCACATCATTGAGCATCTAAAGACAGTATGTCTATTCGAGAATGGTGAATTTGATAGTGTTAAAATGCATGATGTCATTCGTGATATGGCTTTATGGTTAGCTTCAGAATATAGGGGCAATAAGAACATAATCTTGGTAGAAGAAGTTGATACTATGGAAGTTTACCAAGTTTCAAAGTGGAAAGAGGCACATCGGCTATACCTGTCGACAAGTAGTTTGGAAGAACTCACTATACCACCATCTTTTCCCAATCTCTTGACTTTAATTGTTAGGAATGGAGGCCTGGAAACATTTCCGAGTGGATTCTTCCATTTCATGCCGGTTATAAAAGTTCTGGATTTGTCAAATGCTAGAATAACTAAATTACCTACTGGAATTGGTAAATTAGTTTCATTGCAATATCTCAATTTGTCAAATACAGATCTAAGAGAATTGTCTGCGGAGCTTGTGACTTTGAAAAGACTAAGATATCTTATATTACATAGTTGTCTTGAAATAATTTTTAAGGAAGTAATATCACATCTCTCAATGTTGAGAGTTTTTAGCATAAGATTTGAATATATCTTGTCAAAAAGAAATGATATTTCGTCACCCACAGACGAGGAGGAAGCCAAATATTCAAGGAAGGATGATAAGGCTATTTATTTACATGAGGATAATAAAGCATTATTAGAGGAGTTAGAAGGGTTGGACAACATAAATTGGGTCTCTTTGCCCATTGTAGGTGCTCTGTCTTTCCAAAAGTTATTGAACTCTCAAAAATTACAAAATGTTATGAGGTGTTTACACCTTTGGAACTTGGAAGGTATGAGCATACTTCAATTGCCAAGAATCAAACATCTACGTAGCCTTACAATATATAGATGTGGGGAGCTACAAGACATAAAAGTCAATCTAGAAAATGAGAGGGGTAGACGAGGATTTGTAGCAAATTATATCCCAAACTCAATTTTCTACAATCTCCAAATTGTATGTGTTGATAAACTTCCAAAGTTGTTGGACTTGACATGGATTATTTACATCCCAAGTCTTGAACATCTTTCTGTACATGAATGTGAATCCATGAAAGAAGTGATAGGTGATGCGAGTGGGGTCCCTAAAAATCTTGGCATATTCTCAAGACTCAAAGGTTTGTACTTGTATCTTGTACCAAATCTAAGGAGCATCAGCAGACGAGCTTTGTCATTCCCTTCCTTGAAAACCCTCTTCGTGACAAAATGCTCAAACTTAAGGAAGCTGCCATTGGATTCAAACAGTGCAAGAAACAGTTTAAAGACAATTGAAGGGACACTGGAGTGGTGGCGACGTTTGCAGTGGGAGGATGAAAGCATTCAACTCACTTTCACTCCCTACTTCAAAGAGACCTCGTGGTTGGGAAAAAATGAGAAGATGACCTTCTTCTCCCATGCTTTCTCAGGTACTGCCTTCTTTTTTGAGACAAAGTTTCAAATGTCTCATGTGTATTCATGTTCACGTTTTTTTTTTTTGTTATAAGTGGATAAAATTTATTTTTATTTCCACTTTTGTTTTAATTTTTTTTTTTGTTACCTCACGCATTACTCACCCCAATGAATTTAGTTATAGTTTAAAAAGAAACTATTAATAAAACTCCAAATAAAATAACTTTTCTTAATGTTGATCCTATTTTCTCTTTCCATATCCTAAAATACATGTTTGTAAAACAGATTAAGGCATAACTTTTGGATCCAATAACATACTTGATGCATCATTAATATTATCTCAATCTTTTTATTTATTATTTGTTCTAGAGACAAGGACTTAATATTTTTGTCTTTTGATTTTTTATTTTTACAATGAAACTTAATTAAAACCATCGCTTACATGCATATTTATTTTCAAAATTATTTTACTCTTGAGGAATTTAGACTATGAAAATACCTACTTTGGAGAATTATTATGAAAATGCTAAAAATGAACTTATTTTACACTTTGTCTACATTATCTTAACTTGGGCATACAACTCTAAAGAATTTGGATTAGTTGTTTGTTTATGGGTACACATTTCTAAATATTACTTCAAATTTTGAATTAATTTGTTTACATTTTCATTATATAAATTGTAAATAACTCTAGTTTACACATATCCTTTGCAGCTACTTATTAGAATCTGTTATGATTCATAACGTTCATGAATTGTTGTTCGCATATAAGTTAAATATTTAGATTCACTTAATTTTTTTTTATTTAGATTATAGGCCATGATCCAACTTATTTGTGTTTTTGTTTTTGTAGGATAAGATTTTGAAGAATGGTCGGACTCAACTGAAACTTCTTGCAAATGTTTGAATTTCCGGATGCTAAGTGTGCACAGGGTGGATTGCAGAAATAAACATCCAAAGAGAAAAAAATAAAAAATAAAAAATCCTTTGTGCTTATATTGTGTGTAAAGATGAGTGAAAACAGCTCTTGTATATTTGGATTGTGTGTAAGGTGCCATAACCATGAAGCTACTGTAATTTTTATTCGCTTTAATTGATTGGAGTGCTTGTATTAAGAATGACAATTTCTCAACTTGGGATTTGAAATAAATTTTAGGTAATACTTCACCAATCGAGTTTTTAAAAGCACATACATTAAAGGGGTTAGAGCTTATGTCCTGCCATCTCATGATATATTTAGAGAATTTCTAGTTTATATTGTAACACCTTAAGAAATGAGCATGCCTCAGTACTCTTGCCCTTTAACAAAGTGTTGTCAACATTTTCAATTATCATTTAAAATGCATGGGCCCACGGGTTGATTTGATTTTTTCTTTTTTCCTTTTTAAAAAAAAAAAAATTCAAACAAGCAGAGGATTAAGACCATAACCATTTATGCCATGTTGACTTTGATTATGCTTATATATACACATATTTATGTCATCACCAAACAACAAAATCATAAAGCTATAAATTTAATAAAATGTGAATAAAAATTGTAAAATATAAAGTTAATAAAGAAAAAATAAAAAAATAAAAAAATTATATTTCACTCTTTAATATATAATTGATCTTTTTTAATAATAACATATTAATAACTTTTTACTTCATAAAATACAAAATATTGATACATTTGTATTTTATCATTTGTTCAATATGATATTATTAAAGAGAAAATGATGAAACATTTTATGTTTTTTAATTATTTATATATAATTTTTTACTTCTTTTAACTATTTTTAGTTGTATTTATCAATGATGGAATGTTAGAATTTTATTTCACTCATACTGATTTATTATCCTTTTAATAGAAATTAAGGTTATATGATGATACATGTTGGAAAAATTAGGCTAATCCAACCTATGGAAATCACCATAAAAGGAGGGGGGGTGAAAAGGGTGATGGTTTTTTTTTTTCCAAATTTAAACTATGTGAATATAAGAGACAATCATATGCAAGTATATAATAAAACAATATAAAGACAATTGAATATAAAGTAAAAGAATAGGGAAGAAAGAATGCAAATTTTATAGTGGTTTGGCGCAACTCGGCGTACATCCACTCTCCTTTAACTTCAATCCCAAGCTTGAGGTTCCACTAATTCAAGACTTGCAAACCAAGACTTCAAGCAATACAATTGGACTATGGTTTCAATCCATCCTCTTGGACTTTTGACTCCAAGCATCCTTTACGCTTCTCAAGAGGTACCCCACTCTTGGACAACCCCTCAAGTGATACTCCTTACTTGAGAATTCTTAAGTGATACCTTACACTTAGATTCTTCCTCTCAAAGATATACAAATAATTTCACAAACTCCTAGTATAAAACTTTAGGCTCAAAGATTGAATGATGCACAAAAGATATGTAAGTTTTAGAACAATGGTGCACTCAAAAACACTCTTCCAAGGCTCAAATATATTCAAGAAAGGTTTGGGAAGGTTAAGCTCATAAACAATGAAGATTTGAAGCCTTTTTATAGAGGAAAAAAGTCAAAGTCGTTAAGGGTTTGACCGATCAAGCTGGGGGTCGACTAGTTGACTAGTTGTTAGCATTTAATGGTTGGCAGGTGACCGTTGGATCTCAACCGGTTAATGTTCATACCTTGACCGGTTAAACAACTATTCTGGAAGAAAGAGAAGATTTTTTGCACCCCTCGACTGGTTGAGTTGAGGAGTCAACCGATTCCTCATCCGGTTCAATTGGTTGAGCCATTTTTTGCTCAACAACCAACTTTTTCAACTTAAAACATTTTAAACAAGTTTGAAAAACATTTGACATAAGGTTTTAATTGAAAACATGAAACATCCAATTTAAAACAAAATAACTCTTGGATGATTTTGGTGCATAAATAAAGAATGTAATGCATGAAAATTCTAGTGCACCAACAACCTTACAAAAAGATCTTATGAAGCTTGGGTCTTTGAGGTCGTCTTCTTCTTCATGATTTCTCTTTGGCTTGATTTGTCTTTATGATTGTCATTTTGGAAATCTTCTTGCCTAATCATACTTGAAATATAATCATTAATTCTAAACCTTATTTTGTTATCGTCAAAACCGAGATTAACCAAACCTTTGTTTCACAATATATAATTTAGAAAATTGGATGATTTTAGATATAGATTATTGATCTTGTTAATATCAATCATGATATGATTTTTTTTTTTAAAATTGACTTCATACATAGATCGTAGAAATATTATTTACTTTTTAATTTTATTAAATAAATATAAGTGGATTAGAATAAAACCCAAACAAGCATATTATATCTTTAATCTATAAAATATCCTTGAATCTTTCATAAATGCCATGGAGAAGATGAAAAACATAATTGAATCTTTCTATCACTTCTTTACAAGAGTACAATTGACTATACATTCAACTAAAATTTCTTCTATTATCGTTTTGTGTTTTTGTGTTCCTTGTGACCTTTTCACAAATTTTAACCTGGGCTGAGGGACCAATTGTTATGTCAACGAAGGTATCAAAGTAAACATATTAATGAAAAAAAATATAAAATAAAGCAATCCAAACGCAAAAGGAATTTGAAGCTCTTCCCAACAATAAATGTTGGGAAGTATCTAAAGTTCGACTATTGAATGTGTATGGTAAGATCAAGGTCATCAAATGAGAGTATAAACAGATAAAACCAAGGTATAAAAGTACAAATAAATGTGATTAGAATATTAAAAAAAATATTTGAAGATGTATATGTGTCACCACCTAATTGATGATGTCTTTCGATACCTACAGAAAAAAATACACTTTAATACGATAGATGGATCCTTAAAAATATTCTCCAACTTACTTTCTATTTTTTTTTAAAATAAAAATAGAAAACATCTTAAACAAAAAGACTTAATATTTATGTCTCCTTATTTTTTTTTCCCAATGAAAAATAATTACAACTATATGGGTCCCATGCATGTTTATTTTCAGAATTATTTCATATAAATATGAAAAATTGCTAGCTTTAAAGAATCATTATGAAAATATTAATTTTCATTCTTGATTGAAGATGGTAATGGTGAATCCATTTTCAACTTTGTTTACATTCTTTTACCTTGGACATTTACTCCAATAAAGTTGGATTAGTTTTTGTTCATGGGTACCTATTTCTAAAGATCAATTCAAAGTTCACTTAATATGTTCACATTTCATTGTAGAAATCTCTTGGTAATTTCAGTTTTCTATCATATTTCTTCATCCATCATAATATGATATGGAGACCATAAATAAAACAAATAATTAATAATTTGATTTTAAATTGTTAAATACTTGATTAAATATGATAGTTGAAGCAGAGTAGGTAAGGGGAAATAATAGATTTGGAATAGAAGCTTAATGAAACTGGTGAGTAGTGGAGTACTCAGTACTTTGCATTATTGAAGTAATGTGGGACAGGAGAATGGTAGTGGCCTTATCTCTTTCGCCACCATTAATCAAGATTGTGGGCCACTAATCACCATTATCAGATGTCATTGCACAGCACAACGCCTTCCAAAGGATTGCATATTCAGCTCCATTAATAACCAATAGCCTCCCTTGATCGATCAATCACTTCAAAGGGATGAGGAGCAGTCTGATATATTGAAATGCTAAAGCCCAGAATAATCAGATCCATAATGTGATCAGGGACTCAAAATAAGAAGCACTCTGGAATCTTGGCATCAAACTTTTTTTTCGTTTTGGAAAGTAAAGTCCACACGGCGAATTGGAATTCCTTCATCAGGGAGATTGATCTGTTTTTGACAACCACAAGTGAAGAGCTAAAACTCTGACTAATTAATCACACCCAGAATGTGACCAGGGACTCATAACAGGAAACACTATGGAATCTTGATATGAAACTTCCTTGTCTTTTCAGAAAGTAAAGTCGACACTCTGAAAAGAAAATGATAATGCGTGGAAAAGCAGCCTTTGAATAAAATTATTGAAGTTATGTCGGAGGTGGGGTCAGGGGTGTCTTCCAACAGTGTAACTAGCAATAATGCGATCACCCATATTGGAATTCCTTAATCGGAGAGATTGAACTGTTTTCGACAACCACAAGTCTTCTCTGCTCTCCGACTTTCTCTTCTTTTCTTGAATCTCACCTCTTGTTTCTTTCATCTCTCAAGGCAAGGAATGGATTGTGTGAGCCCAATCTTGGATGTTGTCACTCGCGTATGGGACTGCACAGCCAAGCATGCAGTCTACATCAGGGATCTGCAGGAAAATATGGACTCGTTAAGAAACGCAATGCAGGAGCTGAAGAACGCATACCAGGATGTGAAGGGAAGAGTTGAACTTGAAGAGCAACGGCAAATGAGGCGCACAAATGAAGTGGGCGGCTGGCTCGATAGCGTCCTAGCCATGGAACTAGAAGTCAACGAGATCCTGGAGAAAGGCGATCAGGAAATCCAGAAGAAATGCCCTGGAACTTGTTGCCCCAGAAACTGCCGGTCCAGCTACAAGCTTGGGAAGAAAGCGAGTAAAAAGCTGGGTGCTGTGACTGAATTAAGGAACCAGGGACGCTTTGGCGTTGTGGCTGATAGGTTACCTCAAGCTCCGGTGGATGAGAGGCCGATGGAGAAGACTGTGGGCTTAGATCTGATGTTTACAGAGGTTTGCAGATGCATCCAAGATGAGGAGCTGGGAATTATTGGGTTGTACGGTATGGGGGGTGCCGGGAAAACTACCCTCATGACCAAAGTCAATAATGAGTTCATCAGAGCGAGCAAGATCTTTGAAATCGCCATTTGGGTTGTAGTATCCAGGCCAGCACGTGTGGAAAAAGTACAAGAAGTCATTCGCAACAAGTTAGACATTCCTGAAGACAGATGGAGAAACAGAACCGAGGATGAAAAGGCAGTAGCAATTTTCAATGTCTTGAAGGCACAAAGGTTTGTGATGCTGCTAGATGATGTATGGGAGCGGCTTCATCTCCAAAAAGTGGGGGTTCCTTCTCCTAATTCCCAAAACAAGTCCAAAGTAATATTAACAACCCGTTCTCTGGATGTTTGTCGCGATATGGAAGCTCAAAAAAGCATTAAGGTTGAGTGTTTGACAGAAGAGGAGGCCATCAATTTGTTCAAGGAGAAGGTTGGAGAGACCACTCTAAATTCACATCCAGATATACCCCAGCTGGCTGAAACTGCTGCTAAAGAGTGCAAAGGTTTACCACTTGCACTCATCACTATTGGGAGAGCTATGATCGGCAAGAGCACACCACAAGAATGGGAGCGAGCCATACTAATGTTGCAGACTTATTTATCAAAGTTTTCAGGTATGGGAGATCATGTATTTCCGGTCCTCAAATTCAGTTACGATAACTTGCCAAATGACACCATCAAGACTTGTTTTTTATATCTTGCTATATTCCCAGAGGACCATGTAATTTCTGATCAGGATCTTATATTCCTTTGGATTGGAGAAGGGTTTCTGGATGAATTTGTTAGCATAGATGACGCATTAAACCAAGGGCACCACATCATTGAGCATCTAAAGACAGTATGTCTATTCGAGAAGGGTCAATTTGGTGGGGTTAAAATGCATGATGTCATTCGTGATATGGCTTTATGGTTAGATTCGGAATATAGGGGCAATAAGAACATAATCTTGGCAGAAGAAGTTGATACTATGGAAGTTCACCAAGTTTCAAAGTGGAAAGAGGCACATCGGCTACACCTGTCGTCGACAAGTAGTTTGGAAGAACTCACTATACCACTATCTTTTCCCAATCTCTTGACTTTAATTGTTGGTCACCTGGAAACATTGCCAAGTGGATTCTTCCATTTCATGCCGGTTATAAAAGTTCTGGATTTGTCAAATGCTAGAATAACTAAATTACCTACAGGAATTGGTAAATTAGTTTCACTGCAATATCTCAATTTGTCAAATACGGATCTAAGAGAATTGTCTGCGGAGCTTGCAACTTTGAAAAGACTAAGATATCTGCTATTAGAAAGTAGTCTTCAAATAATTTTTAAGGAAGTAATATCACATCTCTCAATGTTGAGACTTTTTAGCTTCCGAATTCCATATTCCTTTTCGGAGGAGGAAGCCAATTATTCAAGGAAAGATGATAAGGCTATTTATTTACGTAAGGATAATAAAGCATTATTAGAGGAGTTAGAAGGGTTGGAGCACATAAATTGGGTCTCTTTGCCCATTGTAGATGCTCTGTCTTTCCAAAAGTTATTGAACTCCCAAAAATTACTGAATGCTATGAGAGATTTAGACCTTTGGAACTTGGAAGGTATTAGCAGACTCCAATTGCCAAGAATCAAACATCTGCGTAGCCTTAACATATATAGATGTGGGGAGCTACAAGACATAAAAGTCAATCTAGAAAATGAGAGGGGTAGACGGGAATTTGTAGCAGGTTATATCCCAAACTCAATTTTCTACAACCTCCTCTCAGTAAATGTTCGTCAACTTCCAAAGTTGTTGGACTTGACATGGCTTATTTACATCCCAAGTCTTGAACGTCTTATTGTACAAAGATGTGAATCCATGGAAGAAGTGATAGGTGATGCAAGTGGGGTCCCCGAAAATCTTGGCATATTCTCAAGACTCAAAATTTTGTACTTGTCTTTTGTACCAAATCTAAGGAGCATCAGCAGACGAGCTTTGCCATTTCCTTCCTTGGAAACCCTCATCATGAGGAAATGCCCAAACCTAAGGAAGCTGCCATTAGATTCAAACAGTGCAAGAAACAGTTTAAAGACAATTAACGGGGAATCAGAGTGGTGGCAAGGGTTGCAGTGGGAGGATGAGACCATTCAACTCACTTTCACTCCCTACTTCCACAACTAGAGCCTATTTGAAGAAATCACAGAATGGTGGAGAGAAGCTGCACTCCTTCCCTCTCCCACCCCTTTACCTGCTTCTCCCACGCTCTCTCAGGTACTGTGGACAAATTTTCAAATGTCTAGCATGTTTTCATTGTTTATTATTTTTTTTCTGCTAAGAATTTGTTTTATATTGGAATTGGTAGGGTATATTTTCTTTTTTTTTCTTTCCTCTGGTTTTATTTTTTATTTTTTCCTTCCTCATATGTTACTCATCTTAACAAATTTAGTTATAGACTTATAGGTTAAAAAGAAAGTATTTATAAAACATTATATTTTCCTTTTTTTACAGAAAAAAAAAACAAAAAAAACAAAATAACCTACTTTTTCTGGTGGTCATCGTATTTTGTATTCTCAGATCCTAAAATTCATGTTTGTAAAGTTGGTTAAGGAAGAACGTTTGGTCCAACAGGTACTTGATGCATCATTAATATTAGCTCAATCTTTTTCCATTTACTAATTTTTCTATTTGTTCCCATAGTCAAAGTCTTCTTTCAATGAAACCTAATCAAAACTATTGTTCCATGCATGCTTACCTAATCAAAACTATTAGTCACATACATGCTTATTTTCAAAATTATTTTACCCGGAGTAACTTAAACTATGAAAAAACTACTTACTTTATAGAATTATTATGAAAATTTTCAGTTGCATTTGGTTTAGAAAATGTTGTCTAGTTTTATTTTTTATTTTTACTTTTCGAAAAAGTTTTTTATTTCTTATTTTTCTTTTCTAAAAAAAATGAGATTATTTAAAGAAATTAAAAAAAAATAGAAAAGCAGAATGTAAAAGATTGTGAAAATAAATATGACTAAAATTTCATATAATATATTTGTTATGGTATGAGATATACTATCATAAATGATGACATTACTAATTTTCATGATGTATATAATTTGATATCATATATATAATAATTTTCTACATGTTATTTGTCACTTTATTATTTTGTTGCATTTATTATTAATTATTATTTTTTATTTTAAAATAGTTTGGAAAAATATTCTAATATGATTGTAATTATTCAAATAAATTACTACAATATAAATATATATACCCTCGTAATAATTCATAGTCTACACCTATCTTTTTCGGTTATTGGAAATTTTTATGATTGATAACGTTCATGAATGGTTCCTTGAATTTAATCTAAATATTCAAATTTACTTCACTGTTGTTTAGGTTTCAGAATGAAAAGCAGTTTTTTCTCAGATTTCATTGTAGCATATTTGTTCTTCAACTTAGATGATAAGCAAATGATCCACCTGATTTGCTATGTTGTGTTTGTAGGACAAGTCTTTGAAGAATACTTGACTCAGCTGAAACTCCTCGCAATTGTTGGATCACTGGATGCTTTGTGTGCATAGGATGGATGGGTTGCATAAATAGTCATTTAAAAAGCCAAAAAAAAAAAATATTGTATTTGTATTGTGTGTAAAGTTGAGTGAAAAATTCTCTTGTGTGTAAGGTGTGAAGCTACTGCCCCTCAATAAATGTAAGACATCTAATTTTAGGTATCTAAAAGTTGGTCTTGAAACTATCCTAAGGTGGTATTTAAAATGAACAGTCATAAGAAGAAGATGATTTTACAGGTGGACTTGGTTTTTGAAACAAATTTTAGGTAATATTTTATTATATGTGTTTTTGAAAGGATATAATTTAGACGGGTTCTAGTTTATGTTCACTAAAAAATATGGGTTGAGCTAGTAGGTCAAAAGATTTTGGGCATGGGCATGCCTCAAAATCCATGCCCTTAAAATGTGCCATGGAAATATGGAAGAAGATGTCAAAATCCTAACTAAATCCATTTTGGTTTCCATGAAAATAAATATTTTATTCTTATTATCATTTCTAATCTATTCAAACACATTAATTAAGAAAAAAAAATAAAGTTTTGTTTAGCAACTATTTTTAATACCAGCTTTAAAAATCATTTTAAAAATGTTTTACAGAGTAATAGTCCATTTGATAGTGATGTTAGGAAGCACTTTTAATATTCTTAATACTTGAAAATTTTCATCATTCGAGTGCTAAAAATATTAGAAATGTTTACTAGAATCACTTTTAAATGCACTCTAAATGTGTATTTGAGAATTTGAAATGTTTTTAATATGATTTTTACATTATTAATATGTTTTAAAAATAAATTTTATATATAATGTTTTATTGTAATCATTTTTTAAAACAACTATCAAAAAACGAATGAAAATAATTAAAAAATATTATTTGAAAACACAATTTTTTGTTTTAAAAATAGAAAATTGTTTTATATCGTCTTGTTATCATCAAACGTGTTTTTTCTTTCTTTTTTTCTATTGTCTTGAGAACAAAAATGATTTTCAAAAACACTTATGAAATATAGCCTAAATTTTTCATTTTCATTCTCTATTATAGCATTTTAATCATGCCCTCAACGAAAGAGAAAATAGCACCAAGCTCCACCAAATTATGTGCTGCTGCACTTCAAGTTAGGAATCATGTTATCATATAAAAGTATCATTATTTTTTGCAAATATTTATATAAAATGCAAATTATATAATTAGAGAAGTATATACAATGCCAATCATATCATTGAGAAGTATTTGGACAAATTTATTTAGAGTATAGGCAATTTTGATTTAGAAATTGATGAAGCGTATGAATAGGGAACTGTTATAGTCTTGCTGCAGTGTTTTCTCAGTAATTTCTTGGTAGCTTAACCTGATCCATCATAATATGATATTGAGACCAAAAGTCAAACAAACAATTAAGAATTTGGTTTTAAATTATTAAATACAATTGATTAAATATGATAGTTAGAGCATAATAGGTAATACGAAATAATAAATTTGGACCATAGGCTTATCATTACTGCAAATGATCATATGAAAGAACCTTTAGTAAGGGCCTTGGATGACCAAGTTGATCTTTCAAACAAAGGCCATAGGCCTCATGCTATTACTACTCCACTGTCACTACCCTAAAAATTTCAAGAATTAAAACGATCCAAATTGTTTCTATATTAAATTCATTAACATGTAACGAAAAAATCAATATATATATGTGTGTGTATTTTTATAACATGAAAATCATTTATACATCAAAGTCGTCATCAAAGTCGTTGCATTGACCAACAGTTAGTTTCAATAAGTGGGTATATGTTAAAACTTAATAGTTATTATTTTATTACTTAATTTGAATTTAAGTTAAATTGTTTTTAAGTTATTTATTTAAAACTTATTATTTAATTGTTACTTTAAGCATTAAGGTTGTTTGATAAAATTAATTTAAAAGTTTATTTTAAATCATCAAATTGAGATATTTAACTCATATTTATTTTCATTAATTTTAAACAATAAATTTATTTATTAAATATCCATATTTAAATACATAACATAACCAAATATATTTAATTTATTTAATAATTTAAATTAAATTATTAAGTTATTAAGTTAATTTGCTAAACACCCTCTAAGTCCATATATGGAAAAAAGAAAACTATTATTCCCTAGGGGGTCAAACTGGACATCAAACACAACTTTTTGATGCATACCTCCAAAATTATAATAAAACAATAAATAAAAACAATTGAGAAAGTTACCAATGGCTTCCACCTATTTTTAATGGTTTAAGATCTTATATATCCTAAAATTCTATTTTTTATACCATTTTTATTGGTTATAAAGAATTATAATTCAATTTATCTTATCTAACATTTACAAAAAAGAAAAAAAAAGTTATAACAATCAATCCATTCATTTAAGTGTAAATTGTCTAAATGAGGTTAAAAATTAAAATAATAATAAATATTCTCCTAGTAGACAGCAAAAATGGGGGGTAATTGCTCATCCAAAGTTGAAGTTTCTGGCTACTAAGATTCTGTCAAAATTTTTGATTTATTCATACTTGCAAATATCAATTTAAAGTCATAAGAGAGTTAACCAATTCAGTTAATGTAACACATTCTAAGTAATAAGAACAATAGGAATAATTCCTAATTGAGATGTTAAAACCCAGACTAATCACATCCAAAATGTGATGCCCAAATGATTTTAATCATGTATAGAGGCTGTCTATTGCAATCTCATGTTTGTAGGAACCCTTCCCCCTGATGACACATGGCGCGCCACGCTGTCCGGAGCAACTCCATCCGGACTCCCCCAAGAGGGACACGTGGCGCGCTCCCCTATCCGGACTCCCTCAAGGAGAAGCACACGACACTCGCGAACATCACACCCGGACGATAGCATATCCTATCCGGATATGTTGTCCGGATCATTGACTGAAGTGAGCAAGCCTTGCTACGTCATTCCGATAGTCTGCCACAGCCCACGTCCCGCCGCCTGTAGAGCGAAAGGACAAGAATGATGGCAAGTCGCCTCCCACGATCTCTGACAGCCGCCCGTAGGGTGATGATGGCCCTGCCACCACCTAGAGACATCATGACGAGCCAAAAAGTCTTCCCACCATTAAAGAGGGAGGCAGAGCTTCTGACACTATATAAAAGGGCCTTCACACAAGGAGGAAGGTAAGCTTGCTATCCCTGAAAAAGCCCAACAGCTTAATCTCCTGAGCCATGGCTAACAAAACCATCGGAGGGTGTGTCCGGACATCTTTTGCAGGGACAACTGAACCAGAACTCTATCTTGGTTGAAAGCGTGCGTCCACTTGGCAGCTACGTGGATCATTGGGACGCAAGGCCTCAACATTGGCGTCGTCTGTGGGAAGTTCGCTGATTCGGTCGCCGGCAAAGATGTCCACACCTTCCAGAAGCCGCTCGTCTGTTAGGAGAGAGGAAGATTATTCCAAATGGCGCCAAGCCATCGAGAGAAGACAGTTGGAAAGTGAGCGACAAATGCAGACTCTCCTCCAGGAGACAACGAGATTGAGAGAAGAAAACGTTGTGTTGCGCATCCAGGCTTCATCGACGGGGCCTCCTCGTCGTCAGCTTTCAAGACGCCAGATAGCAAACTCAAGGCCTGACCTAGAGTCAATATACCCTAGGACCACAGGAGCCATCCCTGAAACATGCAACGTTAGGCCACAAGAGCGACACACGCCCATGCACTAAGCTCCCCAGGAGGAAAGCTCATACTCTACTCATCTCTCAGCAAAGAGACAACGCGACAAAAGACCCAGTTGTCAGACGCAATGCGCGCGAGGCTAGGTCCACAGGAGCCTGGGAGGCCAAGGCCGCCAATAGCCACAACCTGGGGAGCGCACCCTGACCCTCTGGTCACCCCTATGGTGCAGAACGTTCCCCCTCACCAAGCGGTACGACAAGCTGGGAGAAACCTCCCAAACGAGCCACCCACTGGCTCCATCAGCAAAAGGTTGGACGACATGCTCTCCACGTCTTTTTGCTCTCATATTGTTCATTACGAGCCCCCAAGGGGATTCCTCGTGCCTAAATTCTCCACGTATGATGGGTCCAGCGACCCCTTTGACCATATCATGCATTATCGACAACTCATGACTCTCAATATTGGAAACGACGCATTGCTATGCAAAGTATTTCCCGCCAGCCTACAAGGGCAGGCCTTCTCATGGTTTCATCGCCTACCTCCCAACTCTGTTGATAATTTTAGGGACCTGTCGGAAGCTTTCGTGGGACAATATTTATGCTCCGCTCAGCATAAACAGAACATCAGCACTCTGCAAAACATAAAAATACAGGAGAACGAGTCTTTGAGCGAATTCGTGAAGCGGTTTGGTCAGGCCGTGCTATAGGTAGAGGCTTACAGCATGGATGCTGTCCTGCAAATCTTTAAGCGAAACATCTGTCCAGGCACCCCATTCTTTGAATCACTCGTTAAGAAGCCTCCTACGACGATGGACGACTTGTTCCAGCGTGCGAGCAAATACTCAATGCTCGAAGATGACGTGCGAGCAGCCACCCAGCAAATCTTGGTTGCCGGACAGGCATCCAGAAATGGTGCGGAAAGAAGTGCCAAACTTTCGGACCGGCCAAGGCCGTCCGATCGAAGGTAGGAAGGGCAAAGTCACCCGGAACTGCTGCCCCTCACACCTCTTTCCATGTCCTATGAGAAGCTTCTCCCTATGATCCAAGACATGTCCGACTTCAGGTGGCCCTGACCCCCCAGAACGGACCCATCCAAAAGGGATTATAGAAAAAAATGTGCCTACCATAAGGAGCATGGTCACACAACGGAGACGTGCAGGAGCCTCCATTATTTGGTCGAAAGGCTCATAAAGGCGGGACATTTGAAGCAATACCTCCGCTCAGATGCCAAAGGTAGAGACGCTTCTCGAAATCACAACTCTGGAACCCTCAGGGTTCTAGTCGCCCCCAAAGCCATTATAAACTATATCAACGGAGGCCCATTAGACGAGGAATACGACTCCAAACGAAAGAAACAGAGATTGTTGTGGGCAGCATCGATGCGTGAGCGCGTCAACTCCATAAGGCTTGGGATAACTGGGGGGGCCCTCGCCCTATAGATGGGACAATCATTTTCCCACCAGTAGACCCCACACAGATATTGCAGTGACACCGCGACGTCCTCATCCTGTCCCTGGAGGTGGGAGACTTCGACGTGAGATGCATCCTAGTTGACCCGGGCAGCTCGGCCTATCTTGTGCAAGCATCGGTAATTTGCCATATGGGACGCAATCTCACAGGCCTCGAAAACCTTGAGCGAATCTTGTCCGGATTCAACGGAGCGGCAACTACTTCCTTGGGAGATATTGTACTGCCGGTCCAAGCTGGCCCAGTCACTCTCAATGTACAATTTTTGGTGGTACAAGATTTATCACCCTTCAATGTCATCTTGGGGCGCACATGGCTGCACTACATGAAAGTCATCCCTTCCACGTATCATCAAATGGTAAGCTTTCTTACCGAGGGTGGGCAAATCGACCTATACGGCAGCCAGTTAGCCGCTCGCCAATGCTACCAGATAGCACGAGAAGTAGGGACCAGCCAAGAGGATAAACCCTTCCCTGAGTCCACCCATGCACTTGACCAATAGCAATTACTGAGTCCGACGGACAAAGATCCCCCGGCAGCGGATCAGTTGCAAACGACTCAAATTTCAGAAGAAGGTACTCACCTTACATATATCAGTTCCCTCTTGACGCCAGAAAAGACCCGGAACATCCAAAACGCCCTCCGACAAAGCCATGACATGTTCGCATGGGCGCATTCTGATATGAAAAGAATTCACCCCTCCATCGTCTCTCATAGGCTTAACGTCTTGCTAACAGCAAGGCCTGTCTGACAAAGGGTTAGACGTTTTCACCCGGACAGGTAAAAGATTATCAGGGAGGAGATTGATAAGTTGTTGGAAGCCGGATTCATTAGAGAAGTGGAGTATCCGGACTGGTTGGCAAATGTAGTGGTGGTACCCAAAAAGGAAGGCAAATGACGGGTGTGCGTCGATTACACCAACCTCAATAATGCATGCCCAAAAGACAGTTTCCCTTTGCCACGGATAGATCAAATTGTGGACTCCACTGCTGGGCAAGGGATGCTCTCCTTCGTAGACACCTTCTTCGGATACCACCAAATCCCCATGTCCCTGGCTGACAAAGAGAAGACAACCTTCATAACCCCACACGGTCTTTATTGCTACAAAGTCATGTCGTTCGGACTCAAAAATGTTGGCGCCACTTATCAGAGACTAATGACGAAGATCTTCAAACCTCTGGTCGGCCGCACAGTGGAGGTATATATGGACGATATCGTGGTTAAAAGCAAAACCCGAGAGGAACATACCATCCACTTGCAAGAGGTCTTCCACCTCTTAAGGAAGTATGACATGAAGTTGAATCCTTCTAAATGCGCCTTTGGCGTAAGTGCTGGCAAATTCCTGGGATTTATGGTCAGCCAAAGGAGGATAGAGGTTAGCCCGGATCAGGTTAAGGTAGTCATGGAAACACCACCCCCCAGGAGCAAAAAGGAATTACAGTGCCTCACAGGCAAGCTCGTTGCGCTAGGACGCTTTATAGCCCGTTTCACTGATGAGCTGCGACCCTTCTTCTTGGCAATACGAAAAGTTGGAGCGAGCGGATGGACGGACAACTATCAGAGCGCTTTCGAAAAAATTAAACATTGCCTCATGCAGCCGCCCATTCTAAGCAGCCCCCTCCTTGGAGAAAAATTGTATATGTACCTGGCTGTATTGAAATGGGCAA
>NC_048439.1:1723490-1805027 GCF_004353265.1 Vitis riparia | reverse complement strand
AAAATTATTAAAAAAAATACTTTAATTTCCATGGATACTTTTACAAAAATAAAACCCATTAAATATTTTTTTTAATAAATTCCATGAGGCCCTTCACAAATATTTTTTAAAAAATGGGAATTTTGTGGCATATATTATTTTATTAATTTTTTTTGTTTCCGACAATCACATACATCCAAACAATGTGTAGATTAATTTTCCTTGGAAATATCGCCCATCACAATGTTACTAGTGTTTGATCACACCCCGAGATGGTCAAACTTCTCTTTAATTTTTTTAATTAATTATTTAATTATCATTGAATCCAATAAGATATATTTTTCATAAATTTTTGTTAAGTATAATTAGATTTAGGTTAAATTCATGTTATTTTTATAATCCATTCAATAAATAAATAATTTTAAAGTTAATCTTCATAACACGAATTTGAACTAAATTAACACATTTAATAATCACCATTGATTATTTTAATTACAACTTAAAATTATCTAAATAAATAAATAAATCAACTCAATCATAAATATGTTTAATTAAGATATTAATTATAATAACTTATAAAAAAATCTAAATCAACATGAGTTTGATCATTAAATGAGTTAAAATGAATTACATGACATGTTATTCAATAATTATGTAGTATTTTGATTTTCTTTTTTTTTTTACGCTATTATCATTTGTATCGAGTTTGAATTGTAATGAAATATCTAAACTTTGACATGACATGAACACGACCTACTAATACTAATTGTCACCCCATGATGAAACCATGGTTGGAACTCGCTATCCAAAATGTAACAATGCAATTTCCACATTCACATCTTGAGATTCAAACCTCACCAACTCAATCAAAATTTCATAATAAATGAAATTCTGCATTAATCAATAACCAATGTATATAACCATGCTCGGTTATCGGCTAAGTATAAATCATTCAACCATAATTTATAGCATCATCCGTATAACTTTTTGCATATAACCATCTATAAATACACAAGGATGATGCCATAAATTATGGCTAGATATTTATAGTCAACTTGTATAATTGGTCATTGATTAATACAAAATTTACTTCATTAGTAGATTTTGATTGAACCAATGAAGTTTGAATATCGGGATGTAAATCTACAAGATTGCGCGGATAAAATTATGTACTATTAAGGAGTGGTTAGCTTTCTTATTTTTTTGGTATCTGTTTTCAAAAACATAAAATATAAGTTAAAAATATTTTGGTTTGTAAAATAAAGTTTTATAACAATTTAAAATGTTTTATTTCAAAAATTATTTTTGGAAACACTTATCAAATATAGCGTTAACATTTATGGTAGTTTGCTCGTGGGTTATTTCCTTCTTTCAAATACCTCACATTGATGTCCTAACTTTTTTGGTGGGACAAATATTCAATGTCAGCCATTTGATTGTACTTCAATTGCCCCCTCTTCTTTTTTGTTTCTTAAATATATATAATTTCAACGAATAACCTTTTGAGATATAATATATGAAATAATTCAAATTTAAAAAAATATAAAAAAAATATCCTTATTATAATAAAAAAATTGAAAATAAATAAATAAATAAATAAATATATATATATATATATAAGTTTGATAGTGATTTTGAGATCATTCAAAAATATAAAAAATTATTTGAAATGATTCATGAACAGTCATTTAGTAGGTGAATATTTCAAAATTTTTATGCATAGTATTAAACAAATATTACTAAAAAGCAATTTTCTTGATTTTGTCCAAATATTATGTAATTTTATTTTAAATTAGTTGACAGAAAATATGTGAAAATAATTAAAATATATTTTTGAAAAACATTTTATTCTTATAACGGATGTCAAAGTATGTTTTCATATTTTTTAACACTTTCTAATCAAATATGCTTTACTTTTTTCCTAAAAACAAAAAAGTGTAAATCAAAATGCATTCTAAACTATCATTATCTTCAATTCAATTTTGAAAATAAAGAAAAAACCATTATGTTTTGATTGAAACTTATTAAAAAAAATTATAAATAATTTTTTTTAACTCGATATTTAAATTTCACAATTCTTTTTGTAATCGAGCTAAAATCTATATATTAAAATCAATACATAATTATAGTACGCATTTTTTTAATTAGTAATAGATGACCTAATTGAGTAATTGTTAACACAAACAACTTTTTTTTTAATTATTTTATTTTTGAGAAGATCGAAATATGATTTTACACATAAGACAACGAGTCCAATTATTCAAATCAAATTATTATAAAATTGTTAGAGTTAATTGAGCACCACATGTTATTTAAAGTATAAACCCTATCTTTTGTTTAATAATTAGGTGGATGAGTCTAGTTCCGAGTCACATGAAAATTTTGTTTAATAATTGGTAGTTTCGTCTTATTTTCCTATAGATTCTTCACTAAAATAATAGATCCGAAACACATTGGATATATCCAAAAGGACGATCACCAATCAAATTATGAACTTTCTCTCTCTCAATAATGCATGTTCATGAATCCATGATCAATAATTATAAATAAAAAATAATACATTAAAAACTTATTTTAAAAATGTTTTCTAAAATAAGCAAATTTTTAAAAATAAAATTATTTTTATTTTTGTTGTAAAATTATTCATATAAAATGTTTTAAAAAATTCACATTATTATTATTATTATTTTAACTTTTCAAGATTCAAAATGATCCTAGGTGGAGGATGTTTGGAGAATCTAATCAATGAGAATGTGTTGTAAAAGTAATCACCATTAAAGTAAGAATCTTTCACTTTTGGAAATCTAGTAGTTTGCTTGGCTGAAGGAGAAAGAAAAGAAAAGAAAAGAAAGGAAAATGCTTATCCAAAATGAGTTTGTTAGTTATCTTGAGAATCCCATGAACCCAAGCAAAGAAAATAATAAATAAAAAGCATGCATGCACTTCTCCTCCACTCACTAACCCCATTATGACAATCACCAAACTCCTCTCAACTTCCAAGATTTCCCACACCAAAATCATATCTACACCACCCTTTAGCCCTAGATCACCGAATTTTCTACTCCACTTAGGGCACAAACCCTAATGAGAAATTACCATTATACCCTCACAATTATTTATTTTTCTAGAATTTATTAAAGGGGGGTGCCCATTTGGCCATTTCATTTATTTTAATAAATAAATAAATAAATAAATACCCATAAAAAATTGAATGAGACCCAATAAAGAATGTGGGCTTGAGAGTCAAACAACTTAGCTGGCAAGATAATTAAAATATTAAATAATAAATAATTAAATATAATATGCAATATGGTAAATTTAATGAGAAAAGATGAAAAAAAGAAATTAATTTATGAAATTTGTTTTTATTTAATTATTTATTGTTAGGTATATATCCAAATAGTGTGGAGTCTTCAACATATGGGACACTGAGATCTTGTAAACCCATCTTTTAAGGAAGGGCAAATCAAAGGGAAATATTGTCTTTGAAGCATCAAAAGAGTGAATCTAAATTTTTTTAAAAAAATATGCAAATAATTGCATTGTTTGGTTGGAGGGAAAAAGGGAATGGAAACTTGCAAGGAAGTGGTGGTTAAAAAGATGGTAATTCTAGCCTTTAATAGGGCCCTACTTAGTGGTTTGTCCAAAATTTTTTTTAAAGGGTCATTGAGAATTGATTGATTCACAAGTTCATTCATACTAAAATTGGAAATGAAGGGTTGGATTTTCTTTTCGCTTTATGTAGCCATGTTTTTCTCTTCTCCCAAACACCCCTCAAAACATGGATTTTCGAGCTCAATCTTGACGTCTCCTAGGGTTGCGTGAAGCATTTGTTTGGCTGCTCTTTTAGGGTTTGAAACCTGCAAACATACCTATCTTCATTTCTACCCTCCCCTGAACCGTCCCTGTCTCTTGTAATTAATTTTTTTTATTAATATTTAAAATAATAATTATTAATATTTTCTAATAATAATTATAATGTGATGGGTTTTGGAGGTTTAATTCATTACCCATTTAAGATTATAAATCATTTTTCAAATAAAATGTGTTAAGAAAATAATTAATATTAATCTAAAATTTTTCAAATTAATATTAGCTTTTTGAGAATTGTGTATTTATCTTCTTTTTTTTTCTAATTGTTAAAAATTTAATATTTTAATAGTTTTTTTAAATGACCCATTTAAAAAAATTCAAAAAGAAACCGTTTTTTTAAAAAATTTGTTATTTAGAAAAAAACAGAAAAACACGTTTTACAATTAACAAATGAAAAATAATGTTTTATTTAAAAAAATAGTGTGTTTTGAATAATTATTTTTAATTGTTTTAAAATATAAGAAATAGATTTAAAAACAAGTTCTCGGAAAGATTTTTGTTTCAAAAAATATTTGAAAATGGTTTTCAAAGAACCCTTTTTTAAAACTGTTTTTAAAAAACACTTTTCCAAACATTCCTTAAATTTCAATTTCTTGTTTTTTTTTTATTTAAAAAAAAACAAAATTGACGACCCAGTGAGCTCACGATCTGTCAAACTGTTTGGAAAATGATGGACAAAAAGTCAAAAAAAAAAAAAAAAAATCTTTGCGAATTCTTCTTGGAAGACCCACAGACCAATAAAGAGTTTATATATATATAGGTTAAAAGACTGTGGGTTCACGTGGATGATTGATTATTGAATGAAGCCATGGTTTTTTGCAGTAGAAAAAGGTGGACAAAGGAAAAAAAAAGGACAGAGAAAAACATGTGGTCAAGAAAGTGGGCGTGTGATTTTAAATTCAAACTTTTCTTCAGTAAAAGCTGTGACCAATCGCTCTCATGAACCCTAAAAAATTTATTTCCCTCTGAGCTCAGGTGAACATGTGAATCCATTTTCATACGTTACGCGTTTGTCATTTTTTTCTAATACGCTTTTTATTGACTTTTTGTTTTCAATTTAATTTTTGGTTTTTTTTATTGGAAAACTTTGGATTATATTTTTAAAATACTGAAAATTAAAAAAAAAATAGTTGTTTCACAGTCTAATTCTTCGCTCCAAGTCATGAATTGAACCATATTAAAACCGAAAGCCATTATATTTCACATTATAAAAACATTTCACTTTCTTTTTCAAATAACCTTTTTTTTTTCTTACTTTTCACGTTACAAAAACATTTAACCTTCTTTTTCAAAGAACTCTTTTTTTTTTTTTTTTTCCAACCGAAAGTAACAACTTTTTTTTTTAATTGGGCCGTGGGTAATTTTTGATAATTTCAACTCCTATTCCCTTCGATCTTTTATTTGATTGGTTCAAGTTGAGTCAGCTTGACTTAGGCACTCACCCAATTCCTACAACATTTTTAGAGTTCATTTGGTAATGATTTTAAAGATGCGCTTCTAACCTTTCTAGTACTTGAAAAAAATTTATTTTTCAAGTGTTAGGAGTATGCTTCGTAGAATTAATATCAAATAAATTTTTAGAATGTGTTATTTTTAGTCTTTCTAATATTTGAAAATTTTTATTTTTCATGTATTATAAATATTAGAAATACTTTCTAAAATCACTATCAAACGCATTCTTAGAGCTCATTTGATAGTAATTATAAAAAGCACTTTTAACTTTTTTAACACTATATAAATTTTTATCTTTCAAATATTAAAAAAACTAAAAATGTTTTCTAAAATTACTATCAAATACTCTTAATATAATATGAGATGAGACCATATATTAGGGTTTTAGTTCAATAAGATATGATTGGTCTATTCCACAAGTATATAAGAATAATAAAATTTGTGGTCCGTTGTTAAGTTATAATGATAAAAATTAGAAAAATAATATATATATGATATTTTTAAATTTTTTATTATTAAAGTGTATAAAATTTTAAAATATAATATTTTAGCTTTTCTTAACATTTACTTGATTTTAGGGAAAACCAATGTAAAAATAATTTGTAGATAAGATATACCCATAATATTTTTTTTTCACATTATGTTTATTTTAGGTTTTTTGACAACATAATTATTAAAATTTGATGTAAAAAAAACATATATTTAAGCATCCCAAAATAAAGAAAATTAATCATCCATGTAAAATTTTGACAAATAATAATTAAAATTTAATATTAAAAAACTTATATTTAAGCATCCAAAATAAAGAAAATTAATTATAGATGTAAAATAAATAAATAAAATTGATATTGATGTATGAAATTCCTTTTGGTCCCATGTGCTATGCAAAAGTCAAAAGCCATTGACAAAAACCCTAGACTGTATCATTTTTCTACCATTAAATTCTCAATTATGCAACAATATGGATAATGTGAAGATTCAACAATTTTTTTTTGGAAGACGGCTAATGTTATTTATTTTTCTATAAATAATTCTCAATGATACCTCCTTTTTAAATTAAGAATTGATTTAAAAAATTATTATGAGATCTTCATTTGTTTTTTTATTTCAAGTTTGAATAAATCTAAAATTATTTAAAATATAAATAAAATCTATATAAAAATATCATTTAAAGTTTAAATTCCAATAAAAAATGAAATGTTTAAGAAAAATGTTTAAAAATAAAATTTAATCATACCCAAAAAGCTAAAATCAATTAAAACCTTAATGTAAGACTTGAAACCGACGAACACAAGGGGAGTTGATGGATGTTGTCAACTCTCCAATTTGCTAACAATCTCTCCCAACGATACCCCTGGGGTTCGAATCGTGACCTCGACTTTGATACCACTTGTAAAACCTCAAACGTTACAATCTCTCCTAAAAACAATTGTTATTAGGAAAGATGCATACCCTAACCTTATAGTGCATTCACCTAAGCGCCCATGGTGAACACAAAGGGAGTTGATGAACGCGGTCAATCCTCTGATCTGGTAACACACGTTATTACAAAAGTTATTCATATTTCTAAATTAACTTTTTCTAATTATATAAAAATTACATCATATACCACCAAATTTCTTTTTAAAAAATAAATTAATAAAATAAAATTTAAACCCAATTTTATTTTTTGATAAAACAAAATTCTTTTTAAAAGAAAAAAAATGTCCATAGTGGGTGTGAGCTTCATGCAACTTGGCCAAAGATATGACAACTTTTGTTGGGTGTACAATCACAATCACCGTACGAGTGGCTCCCAATTAATAAGCACTTTTTCGGACCAACTATCATCACTTTTACCCACAATTTCTTCGAGAACCAGCTCATTTATTCTTTCTAATCACACCTATATTTCAACATTTTATTTATTTATTAATTTATTTATTTTCCCAAATGCGAATAATTGGGCTATCTCGTGCACTGCACGTGACCCCACATCAAACAACCAAAAGCTGTGAAAAATCATGGCCATATGATGGTTGGGAATCAAGTGCCTAATTTGAAATTATAATAATTTGGAAGTTGGTTATTGGTGGGTAAAGAAAAAATGAATGAAAATGATCCAAAGATGGGAAATGGATCCATTCCCATTTCCCTTCAAGGTCAAGTTTTGTTTGGTACTAATTTTGATTAATATAATGGCTATGGGTTGTTTATAGGGATATAATTTTTTTAAAAAACTTTTCTTAGTATTTTCTTCTCTCACGTTTGTTTTTCCTATGTTTTTTTTTTTTTCGAGATGTCTCCGACTATTTCTCGTCTCTAATTATTTACCACCTAGTCGATACAAGTCATAGGTTCGGATCCTAACAATTTAAGCTTACAATTACTAAAATTCTTAAGTTACCAAAAAAAAAAAAAAAAAAAATCCATTTTGCATCATCATCACACACATTCAGCTACTAGTCTTCTCTTTACTGTTCCATTCAAAAACATCAATTTAATATCCAAAGCTCTTATCCTCTGATGACTAGGTGCCGGTGCTCATTTCCTACACGACCTTTATCCAATATTCTTGATCAATGACCCACTAGAGAGGCCCCAAATGTCACTACTACATGTCTGGGCTGCTAGAAACCCGAAAAACCCGGTGCCGGCTCGGCCACGTTGGACATGACATGGCAATGGTAGGATTAGGGTTAACCCAAGATAAGGGTTGCCACATAAGATGTAGGGCAATGGGAGAAGAAAAAAGACAATGATCCATTAAAATGGTAGTATTGGATGGTTAGGAAGAGGGGGGTTGTGTGAAGGGAGAAACCTAGAACTTATCCTTTGTGTGTGTGGATGAGTTTGCCACGTGCACCATTTGGATAGCCCCATTGCTTTCAGCCCTCTTTGATTTGGTGGGGCTCTTAAAGCCCTTTGTGTGGGTGGGTCAATTTTTGTGGCCGAGTTTCATATTTATCACAATGTGTTGCACTTTCTAGGGTCCCCTAGGGCGTTTTTTTGGTGGGTCTGTGAATACTCCAATACGTAAAATAATATTTGAAATATTTATGAATTTTTTTAAGTTTTTGACCTATTACTAACATATAATAACACTACAAGCAGTATTTTTCTTCGAAGTATTTTTAATAAAAACATTTTAAAAAACCACCTTTCAATATTTATTCAAAAACATATTATAAGTAATTTTTCAAAATTTTAAAATTATTTTTCAAATTTCACCAAACATCTTATTTTAGGCTAAATAATATAAGATTTTGAAAAAAAAAAATATTAAAAAAAATATTTTCAAATATGCAACACTTTCAAAGTAATCCAATTGAAAAATGTCATAAAAATATTTTTTTTTTGAAAAAATTGGTATTTTTGCTAAAAACCTTAATAGGATGGGGACTATGGGTATAAGTACAACCAAAAACCAATCTAAATAAACAAGACCGATCATATCAATTCAATTTTCAATCATCATAAAAGTCAATTTGATTTGAGAATTTTGAAAATTGATTTTGTTGGTTCGAATTTGGTTTCATTGTCTTATAACCAATAAAAACTAAAATGAACCAATATTCAAATACTTATACATAATAATTATTCAATATTTGATGAGTTTTTTTTTATATTCAATTTTATTAAAATAATTCATTGGTATCGGTTTCAATTAGTTTTAAAAAACAAATTAAACTAACGACCTAAATTAACCTGTATCCAACCGATCCTCTAAACCAAATAAAACCAATCTTAATCAAGTTCGGTTTCATGTAATATTTCCATCACTAAAAAGTCAATTCAATTTTAATTCAAGCATAAATTGACCATATTGATTTGACGAAGTCTTTTTCACCAAAAATCAACCAAACCACACCTTTTACACCTCTAATAGCGACCCAAATAAGCCAACCCTTTAAACTTAGAAACATTAAAAACCATACTATATATGTAATAAAATTTTTTAGGTCAAAGTTCACCTCACAACAATTAATACACAAACAACCCTAATGATGAGGACAACCCCAATGTCCACACCTACTATCATCAATGAATAAATTAGCAAGCATCAGAGTATATTGACATATTGACAAATACCTAATGCATGGCAATATTTATTGTTGATAGATCTAAGGTCAGGAGTCTACACGGCAAAGGGTTCCATGTTGTAAACAATACAACATGATGATGTCCGCAACAATAGTGTACGGTAATGAACTCATAGGCGGTGTTTTTTTTTTCCTCAATTCTAAATAGAACTTTAATGTTTAAAAATGTTAAATATTAAGACGGTTTGTTTTTGTAATATTTTATTTCTATTAAACATTAAAAGGTAAAGAAAAATCAACATGTTATTTTTTCTATTTAAAAAAACCTAAATATTTTCACTTTTTTTATTCAACAAAAAGTTTATAATAAGTCGTGAAAAAGTAGAAAAACAAACGACCTAAAGTTTAAAAACAAATTACTTTCAGTAAAAAGTTAAAAAAACAAACATTTTCGTAGTCTCCTACCAAAGTGATTGATACAAGGAAAAAATGGTTCATACAAGAATATTATAAACAAAACGATTGTTTTCATAGTTGATAATGATTCTATTGTCTCAACTCAAGTCTGTATCTTGTTTTTTCTCTTCATCACCAAGATTCCTTCCCTTACAATAATGTGGTTCCATGACAGAAGGGAGAAGATAGCTAATGAGTCATAAGTAAGGCAACAATGCATGGATTGTATTTGCATGCTAGGACCCTTCTATGGTTGGATTAAGACTAGACCAAGTATTTTTCAAACCTGTGATAGCCGGACTGTTATCTTTACTCAACATACCCGTGTCGATGTGATATAATATGACAAGTGTGTGGGTGTGGGTGTGTGTGTGGTGTGGGGATCCTTTTAGATATAATTATTTGCTTTGCATTTTCCTATTTGATTTTTTCTTTAAATAAGGATGAAAGGGAAGAAGGAGAGCTTGTTTTGATTTGAATTCTGGAGAGGTGAAGGAGGATGTCTAGACATATACCCACGGCGTGAAACCTATACTCAAACCCATATAATGTTGGTACAAATTTGTACATTTGTATCGGTGCCGAAGCCACCCGATTTTTGGCTCTGGTGCCAAAGCGACCCAGAGTGGCTCCCTAGGATTCGAACTTGGGTCCTGTAGGCACCGATACAAATGTACAAATTTGTACCAACATATAACACATGGTTTGAAACTACTGTCATAAAGAGATTCACCAATGAAACTAGGGTTAATAAACATCGTCCTACAATTTTTTATAATAGCCTTCCTTAACATGTGTTATGGTTTATAGCTGTCTATGACAAGGTTATGGCAACTTAGCAATTAAGTTTTGATTTGAACCATTTAAAGCTCTGGTCAGCTTGTCATGTCTTAAGACTATGAAATCCCACCAATCTCCCAACTAAATTGACAATTCACTAATATCACTGTCTAAAAAATCATGGTCCTAATAATTAAATCATGGGTTTTACCTAAATGTACTAGTTTGACTAATCACTATGGGATTTCTTACTTCAATCCAGAAGTACTTTTTGTTATAGCGACATTGAAGCATAAACAAGATCATCAGTAATCATAATGATACATACACTTCCACTGTTGTGAACTTAGAATAATTCAAGCGTCATATTACTATTATTTAATTAGCCCTGCCTAACACGTCTCTAAAGTCAGATACTTTCAACAAAACACACAGTAATCGCGTCCTAAGTTCAGACTAGTTCTTATAGAACACTGCTTTGAGAAGATATACAAAGGAAACAAGATAAACATCTAAAAAAAGAGCCAAGTACTTTGACCTTAATGTTGCTGGAAACAGCTTTGAACCCTAGTTTCTTCTAGTTTAGAGTTCTATATGGTAATGATATAAGGTACTAAAATATATGTTTGAACTTGTACTGAGTAATTGTCGTTATGTGTTAAGGCATGACTTAATTGACAATGAGAATAAAGCGTTAGCTCAACTACCCACTACCACCTCTTTGAGAAGTTTTGACTGCTCCATTAAACCAAATATTAATGCAACTTCTACCACCCCCATCTCACTTTTTCTCTGCCTTTCTACTGTTGGTTGAGATGGGGCACAACCCATGTTCTTAATGGTCGATGTCCCAACAATTGGTCCCTCTCTCTGTCTCTCTCTCTCTTCTCCATCTTACTCATTTCTATGGGCTTAAACCCATGTCAAGATGTGAATAATGAGATGAGCAATGGGCTAAAAACGTAAAGATTCTGTCCCTAAAAGGAGCAAAAGAGCCCCAAACCATTCACTATCACAACCATGGACCACAAGCCAAATGGGTCCAATATCATGTTTGGAAGATACCCTTTTAAACCTACTCTAAAAAAAAATACATATATAGGGCACTATCCTTCACTATATCAATCCCATACAAAGGCCTAAACATCATATTGATCCCTAAACAGTAATTATTAACACCAAAAAATGCATCATCAATGAGCTAACCACTTGTATTGTGTAGGCCATTTCACTAACTTCCATTTAATTAAGGATGAGGATGACACTTCACCTTACTCCTTATCACTGTCTATAAAGAAGACAAGCTCCATTTCTTTCCTGCAGCATCATCAGTAGTTATCCCTTTGAACATCCTCACTTTCTGAGAGCATTATGATGAGTGATTGATAATGGAAAAATGGATTGGCCTTATCAACATCCTTGTCATGCATGGAAGAGATCAGCTCAAAAGGCAATGAACTTGAGAGAATAATTGTGTGCAGTTTCACAATTTCATTTTTGCTTCTTGCTATTTCAGCTAAAACTAATGATAGAAAGGTGGTGAAACTTAGGAGTAAGTGCCAAATGACATGTAAAAAGTGAAAAACTTCAGGTCTTGCAAAGACATAAATTCCATAATTTAGAAACAAGGTTGAACTTGAAACCCAAATGCTTTGTTTGATCCCAATACAAAAGAGTAAGAGAAAGAAAATAAAATACAAATTTAATCCTAATAAATTCCTTATTTACTCTTTTTTCTGACTCCCATTACCTTTTTATATAAGAACTTTAAAATGTATAATTTTGTTACTTGAATTTTACCATGTTTCCTTCTTCTTTTTTTTTGGATAAGTGAATAATTTCACCATGTTTCCGATGACAACCAAACAGTAAAAGTTGATGTTTCTTCCACATTTTTTTTCTTCCTCTCATTTCCAAGATCCAGACTAAACCTTTTCTCTCCCCCATGATTTTCAAGATCCAAAAGGAGCCAAAAACAAAGGAAATGACCATCCTAGAGCCATGCAGGAAAAGAGTGGAAAAGGTTCTCTTACGATCTTATCCATCTTATCCTATGGACATACATGCTACATACTCAACAAAGACTCTCAATGAGAGCCATATACTAACCTTTTGGTCTGGTTGGGCCTACATGATCCATTAGAACATCTCATATGTTTGCACCTTTTTCTGACTGCATGTGGGATTTTGTTTTGAGCTATCGAGCCTAATTTGTTTTTTGTACCACGCAATCTTTAAGAATCTTATAGACACGATATAAATGAGAAAAATCTTTTGTAGTTTCTAAAGACTTCTTACAAAAAGACATTGGTGAACCTCAACTATCACTATTCAATTTCAGATTCACTGTTAAAACAGACCCAAAGCTTCTAAGCAGAAGCATAGATACAGAATATTTACCAAAATTTCAATTTTGTCAGTGCAAAATTGCCATTAATTGCAGATAGATACCTTCATTTTTATAGGTGATAAGGACATCTTTGAAGGATAAAAGGACATGGTAAGATACTGTGTGTGTGGTCACCCTGAAGATGGTATCAACTTCATGAGCCTCTTCTGAATTAGCTGCCAGCTGCAGAAACAATTGGAGATAATGAATATATACCATTGGACTTTCAAATTAAATTTTAAAGCAGTTTACTGCATAGCCACAGGTCAATACATCTCTTTACAAACAATGCACAACATGGATAGAAGGTGGTGAATGTAGTGACCCAAAATGCTTTGTACTAAGAGCTATTTTGGTAAGTTTCCAAGACAACATGAAAAAGGCTCAAAAGGACAGATTTGCTAGCATGGGACCCATGCAGCTGATCCCAAAAAAGTTGGGCCAAAGCATGAATGATAATAGTGGAGACAATGATTTATTGAATCAAAGCTAAGAAAGTGGAAAATAGGAGCGTAAGTTGGTTCAGAATATAGACAGATGATTGGCATTCTCAGAACTAAGAGGTGAGACCCGATTCAGTCTTTCAGAGCACATAATAGGATTAACTCCACATTAGGGTTTGTCAGAGCCAAGTTGAAACACAAGAGCAGAATGACAGTTCCAACAAGGCTCTGTTTGATTTCTTTGTGAAGAACTTTAAAATTAAGATTTTCTTTTCTTGTTCTTGAAAGGGTCTAAAGATTATTCAATGATATGGGTTTTAGGACTCGAGGATTATGAAGAAAATGATCCTTCTGAATTTTTCAAGAGCTACATTTATGTCCAAAGCTGGTCACAGTAAGATTTAGGGAGCTTTAATATGGAGGTGTTGCAATCACAAACCAGTTAAACAGGAAACATGTGCATGCTTGCCCAGGAGGGGTTTTCAATGAGTTTATTTTACATCACACTGTAGTATGATGTCAAGCGATCAGAATTTCAAATTCATTTAGTGGGAGGGAACAAAAAGAAAAGAAAAAAAAAAAAAAAAGCTTGCGTCAAATTTTATTTTGTACCGGACTGCTGTCCCATATCCAGCAATCAGATTGTCACATGTAATCCATGGAGATGAAGAAGAAAAAAGACGAGGCTGTCATTGGGTTCATCAGACTGCAGTATCATATTGAGCAATGGAGCAAAAGATGATATCATTGCACCAAGTAACAGGACTAATTAACCACCATAAAAAGGGAAAATAGCAAGTGCTGCATCAAATAGTCAGACTATAATAAAAGAAGAAAAAGAAAGCACACAAGATTCTCTCACAGAAGAATTCTGATTTTAGCTTATAAGCCAGAAACCATCAGGTTATACATCATCAGCAGTGCTTTAGAACACATTTTACAGCTGACAGATGCAGGAATGGAACCAAAAGGATTAGCAAAAAGGCATAGAATAAGTGAAACAATGCTCTACAAATGCATTTTAATAACACGAGTTTCTTTTTACTTAAATAAGACGATGATGTATCAACCCTAGCATGCCTTTTATGTAAAATGGATCACTTGCCTTGCATCTTATTATAACGTCATATATAGAATTTAAAAGTCTTAATGTCATATTATAATGAAAAAAATGAAGCCCAGGTTTTCACTAAACTCATTACATAAATGCATGGGCATAAAAAGGGTAGGACGTCAAGGGTATGGTGCAGCAAGTTCAGTTCAGATATGTAGGATGCTCAATGTTAATTAAACAGTAAACTTAAAGTACACCCTAAACATATGTTAAGGTCAACTTACTATCTGTTTCCTGCAAGCCCAACTGGGTAGAAGCATCAGTTGAGAATCCCAACTTACGCATCACCTCCTCCAAACGATTCACATCTGTCAGGTAAAGATAACCCACCTGCAAAATATTACCATCACTTGGATAGTTACACCAGTCCAATAACATTTTTCTTTATAGTGTCTCACCAGTTCTTCCGAGGATGTTCAAGTGAAAATTTGGCTACTAAATCAATTAAGCAAGTGCTTACCAATAAATGGTTCCACCGAACAGCTCAAGTCACAGTACATCAAAAAATAGTATACCTAACTCTGTAACTTTATATGCAAAGTTTTCCTGTGAAACCTTGATGAGTTATCATGCAAATGCCTCATGTATCTCAACACAGCCGATTTGTTGAAGACAATACTATTTAGTAGTTATCCTCATTTCAGTGCTAATAAACTATATAAAGTGGACAAATAATGAACCCAAGTTTAATCAAATGCATTTCCTAGTATACTAGTAAACTAAAAGCCCAAGAAAACCAACAGGTACAAGGACACTGACCAGTGTTTCCAGTGAAGATGCTCTGTTATAAACTGCAACACCAGCACGTTTTTTTGTCCGTGTTTTAGCTGAACCAATATTTTTTCCCCATCGGAGAACATCCCTGTGGAGATATTCATCAGATAACATGAACGAATAGCAACTTCAAGTGAAGAAAATGCCACTGTAATTTTACCAATAATTTCATAAAGCTGTGAGTCCCACCAAATACCTATGGAAGTTCTTAATGTAACAGAGGAAGTAAATCACAAACTTTGTCATAGTTTCAGATATTGTAGGTGGGTTAAAGGCAACTGAAAGAAATAAATTTTTGAAGGATGGAATCAAATTATGCTCTTTCAGTTATGAGGACTTTAAGTGTTTGTAATACAGAAGTCAAGAAGCTAAACAACACAATTATCATCATAAAAACATCAATCTTCATTTCCCACAGCTATAAAGATTTCTCAGATGGGTTTTGTGTGAAAACTCCTTCACAACATCAAGCTTAAAGTATTTCCCAGCCAAAGAAACAAGTTACCATAGATTAGGCACCATGAAAGGTCATTATGCATGAATACCTCCCTTACTCCCTCTCTTAAATCAACATCCAAGGTAGCAAGGCAATGCTGTATTACCAACTCCTGACCAGTGGAAGTTTTAAGAAAGGACCCAAGTGTGTGGATGGGAAGGAGTTTGCTCTGCATGCATGATTGGCAGCCATAAAAATTAAGCCCATTCCCAAGTCCAAGAATCTCTATCTTTCCACAGGTTATTTTAAATCCTGGACCATTTTTAACAAATCTCATGGTGTAGCATAAAAAACAAACTTGGCGGAAAGTGGCTCACAGAATTATAAAATGTTATGCAGCAATGGAAGACACGAGAACAATGGTGCTTCCCTGTGGATCGGAGCCCAAGTAAAGTCCATGGTTCCCTGCTTTCTTTGATTTCACCATATGAAAAGAGTAATTTTTCTCCTTTTTTTTTTCTTTTTTCTTTTTTCTTTTTAAATGTCGTTAGGGTTAGCTCATGTTCAATTCTTCTGAAACTAAAGATTCATTATACCTTAATCATGTCAGTAAAGAAAAAAAATGTAGAGAAATCATAAAATTTTATACCAACCTTTCCTCTTCTGATAAGTAATAATCATCAAGAAGTTTCTGCAGGAATGCATCCTGAAATGCAGCAAACACAAATATTGGAAATTTTTTCATAGCTAATGATGAAGAGGAAAGTTATTTATAATCTTCTTGTTATCCAGACAATTGCAACTGAAACAGGATTCCCATAAACACTAATAGATAGTCCTTAAAAAAAATATAAATATTTTTTTTTTATCAGAAAAAATAGAGAATATGAAAAACTATAAAATGTGAAAGATTTCTCTAGGACAGAAAAAGCAATCAACTTTAAAACACTTACCATAAACCCATATACAAAATTAATGCCATAAGCTGGAAATTCACCTGACTGAGCATTAACTTGTAGGGGAGAGTATCAAAATATAGGCTTACACAGGGAAGATAAATATTAAGAGACGAAAAATAAGGCACTAGAGAGAGACAAATATAGTAAAGGGAAAGAGAGAGAGTGTGTGTGTGTGAGAGAGAGAGAGAGACAGAGACAGAGACAGAAAAGTAGAAATTAACTTTAGAACCCACTAGAGAAGACACAAATTATAACACTTCATTAGTGAGGCCACTATTTAGGGCCCCAACCAATTTCTAAAGAACTCCTACTACTAAATTGTTCAAGTTCAAAAGAAAAACTATAATTACATTAGCAATAAGCAAAATCAAGGCAGAGATAATTATAGGACAGAAAAACCCTTATAGAACACTATATTGTGAATTAACTCAATATCCACGTAAGGCAAGAATATATCATACTTGTGCTTCACAACGAACTACTGCCATCACACGGTCATTGTATTCTTCCATATTCAGTGGAGGAAACAAAAAGTGTCTGCGAGCATATAGCTGCAAGTTTTAAGAAACAACAGGTGTGAGATGAGTAGGAATACAGAACTTCAGGAAAAGAGCAACACAGCAACACTTTAGCAAGTATATTTATATTTTATATAAATGTACTTGCTTCCTGAGAAAATGATAAGAGAGAAAGGAGGAGAATTTGTTCTCTAAAGAGGGCATTCATAGGCAGAGACTAGTGAGATCCTTCAACCTGTAAGTTTATATATTTTTACCCTTAAAGTGATCAGTACAGATCTCAGTGTCTTACTTTTCAGTCACCATTATTTTATAAATACCAATTATTTTTATGAAAATGTAATTGCCCATTTTATTGGACAACTCCATGTAATCACCTTCCTGTTTTATTCACACATCTATTAGCACCTCGTAACCAGTATAATCTGCTTTTAAGTTTTGGTAATTTACATTGTTATATTCTACAATTTTTATTGTATCCATCTCAAATATAAGATGGTTTTTCCAATAACTAGAGATTTCTAGGCCTTCAGAGCCATATGCCCCATGGTAGGAACACTGCCCTTTCTATGGCATCACTATAAATTCCTGCAACAATTTTTCATCCATTATAATTTCACCCAACAATGCATCTATATTTTACTTGTTGAACTACTAATTTTCCTAAAGGTTTAAACTGTTAAAATTTGGGCTCATAGTGTATATCATGCTCTAAAACCCCCCTCATGTGAGGCCCTGTACCTGCTGTGGGAGGCAGATCACAATGGCAACAAACAAATCACACTTTTTGTGATCCCAATAATTAAATTGATGGGAGGAGGATATGAACCTAAATCCTCTAATTAATCAGAGATAGTGATCACAACAAGTAGATAAATAAATTGAACTTGAACCTGAGACCTCCATTTAATTAGAGCTTTTCTTTTTTTTGATAGGTAAATAAATTTCATATATAAAAGAGACACCAAAAAGACGACTCAAGGTATACAATACCTATACACCCACCTCCAAAAAGGCCTAAACAAACATAGATGGCCCAAAAGACAACCCTATTTAGAGCCCAACCAATCGATAAAATTAGCTATAGTTAGAGGGCAATCAACTATGAACAACTTAGTCTCAGACCAAAAAGAAAGAATAAAAGAGTATTTCAATCTCTGTATTGACAACATATCATCCATTTAATTAGAGCTTTGATACTTCAACATAGCTCGAATACCATGTTGGACTAGATATCCACACATGGAGAGACAAACAAGACAGCATCCTTTGGGCATAGATGTGGGTTTAATAAATTAGAGAAATAAACACACAGTACGGTTTGAACACATGATCTCTTGCTAAGGAGAGGCCTTGATACCCTATTGAATTATCAATTTTCCTAAAATCTTAATCTGTTAGAATTTGTACCCACAATATATATCATTCTCCAACATTACTAAACTCTAGTTGAATAGGAAGTAATTCTTAATCTTACTTCATGTGTACTACCTTTTGAAAATCCAATTTTTTTCCTTCCATTGACACATTCTCCCCAGCCACAAAGTCATGTGGGAACTTTATGTCCTTTATGGGGATCAACATGAGCAAGATGTCAATCCCTAATGAGACAACACCAAAAGATTTCTTACCTTGGGAAATTCCCCTATCTTGCATATCGAGATTTTTTTACAACTAATAATTTTGTTTTAACAGAAGAAGGCTAATGCCAAAGAATGCATGAAGCGTGCTAAGGCAGAAGGCCAATAATGCTCTAGACCACAATATACAGCACCTGAATAATTAACAGATGACACTCCTACAAAATCCTTTTTTTTTTTTTTTTGATAAGCATACAAGATAGATACACCCACCCCAACCCAGCTGGAAAAAAAACAGCTGTCAAAAAGGAGGTACAAAAAATATCCCCACCCTCAACGAGAGCCCAATTGATCAATGAAACCAATTAACATCAAAAGACCATCTTTTATGAACAACTTTGTCTACAACCAAAGAAAACAAACAAAAGAACTTTTAAGTCTTTGGATGGAAAGCGCATCATCTTCAAACACATTCCTTGCCTTCCAAACCGTCCAAAAAATAGATAAGGGATCTGCTCTCCACACTTCCCTTCTCTTCTTTCCCACAGAGGATCCATCCTAGTCTAAAAGTGTTGCCCTAACTGAAGAAGGCAGCACCCACTGCACCCCAAGGAGACACTCCTACAAAATCCTTAAGTACAAGGTATGCAAATAAACAAACTAATCAGAAAATATATATATATATATATATATATATATATATATATATATATGCAAATAAACAAGGATCTAAGTAAGACCTCTTTGAGTTGAATAAAAGGGATCTCTATGTCCTAAATATGCTCCTCCTCTATACGAAGTCATGGGTTTTGACTGGGGGATGCAAATGGTTCAATTATGATCGGGAACTTGCTCTTTACCAACTGGATGTGAATGCATAGAGCATTTTCAATCTCCATTCATGTTGGAACAGTCATTATGGGCTTTAGATTTTCTAAGGTACTGAGAATATGATAATCACAAGATTGCATTTCTTAGTGCAGCTTGTACACCCATCAACCCCAAGAAGTTATGCAGTATTTATTATTTATACTCTTCTATGAGAAATCTTTACTGTATCAGATATTAAACAAAATCCCGAGTTTGTAAAGTTCATAGAAACACAGCTTCCTCATAACTACACATGCAATACAAGTTTTATGGAACTTGGAAGGTAATTTCGGCACAAAGTAGTCCAATGGATTAATTTTAAACAGTGATAAAAGTAGCAATAGTTTTAAGTAAAATTCAATGCTCACCTCAAATATGCAATCTCCAATATATGCCAATGATGCTGCATTGTATACTGAACGAGGCTTCTTCACTTTTGGTGGACTTGGCAACCATATATCATAACCCATATATGATTTATCCGATTTAACTATTTCCCATACAAATTAAAACATAAAAAATAAGCCATTACAATAACCTCCATAATTCCATTTGTAAGAAAATAAAGGAAAATAACTAGCTTTCTGATAACATTTGGAATCTTATTTTGCTTTTGTTCCCACATACAAAAATACAAACTTTAAAACAAGCCAAGCCAGATGGTTAAATTGGACTTGGTTTAGAGGAGGATTTTGTTTTTCTAGCTGCAAATAGTAGTAAATCTAAGTGCAAGTTGGTCCCAAGTTTCAGGACATGTTTGTACTCTTGGAAATACATTTTATGGAATTTCAGAAATGGAAAAGCCAGAGTTTTGGAGAACAAGCTCATTCATGAATGAAAACTGCTTTTTTTATTTTTTTCAAAGAATGGAAATAATGAAAAGGATGCAAAAACTGCATTTGATAGTCCATTTTCAATCAAACTGGATCACACAATCAAATTATTGTCTTTCACATTTTCAAGAACGATCCTTGTGATGATCTGAGTAGATTTGGTCTACTTTGGGCCTATAAGCCTTCATAGCTTTAAAATGAAACTACACATACCTAGATTGCCTTTTATAATGGTCAAAAACCTCTTCACCTCCCATACAAACAAGGTGTTCTCATCATAGCCTATGGATGGAAGTTCACACTTTTTTTTATTTTTTTTTATTTTATAGGAAAACAAGAATATTACTAAATTCCTATTTTTAAAAAAGCGCACAATAGTACACAAAGATGCCAAAACAATAATTATGGTTCCATATCGTAGTATTGATCATTGAATCAGGAGCTTCCAAGGCACATTGGTCTCAACATCTCAAATTAGTATCAGGAAATACACAAATGTACTAGTTTAAAAGATGAAAAAATTCTAAAACAGTCATGAAAATAATAAGAAAAATAAATACAATTAGATAGACCAAAAAAATAATAATAAAATAAACTTCTATTATATGTAATATTGTTTAAATAGTGATTAAAGGACCAATTGTATTGGCTTATGATAATATTAAGAATTAAAAAATTTATTGATTAAATGTAATATATGTTATTTTTCCCTATTTGAAATACTATAAGCTTAATTATGATACAAATTAGTTGATTAGGATGTATAAAGAAATAAACATACTTAAGATTGAATAATTTGATAATAGTAATACAATTCAAGTAAGATGATACTTATATTTAATATATCATAATTAATTCAGATAATATTTACTAAGCATTTATCTAAGTGTTTTGGAAGTTGTTTATTTACATGTAACTATATTAAATTCTATTATTACGTAATTTTAATGATTAATTAAAATATAATAAAAATTATAGAATATTCTAACAATAAATATATAAATACATTAAATATACGTTAAAAATATTACTATTTGATTTTATTATATTGAATTATATGTTATATATTTATATAATTTAAATTTAAATATAATTATCAAAACCTTTTTTCCTAAATTCCCAATTGAACATGATTTCAATTCATTAAATATGGATAGATGGTTATAAAATAAGAATAAAGCACTAACAAAAATGACACCATTTAGTGCTTTGCTAAAATTTCCAGTCCCCAAATGGAAAGCAGAAGAGGTAGAGGAATTCTCAAATCTCGGCATTACAGTAACCATGAATGGGAGATCAAGAATCAAGATGTTATCAAAGATCAACTACCAGTGAAGAAAGCCAATTCAAACTCCAACCACAAGGTTTGTGGGCTTGAAGCCATAGCCTCAGAGCATCTTATGGAAGAACTGAACGGTAAAGAAGAGGTGAGTCACGGGTCACTACCAAAATCCTCATTTCAACACAATGAAGGAGCACATGTTCAGCTCCTCAACCTTAAAAATATTATATTTATTCGTTAAATTCCACATATTTTAACTAAGCATTAGCTTTAATATAATTTATAATGACCTATGTAAATATCTACTTAGGGATCGCCGGTCCACATGACTCTAAAATGCATCTACACGTACCAAATGAATCACCCCCTATAAGGATTAGAAACTTCTCCCCCAGGTAATGCCATGTAACACTTCTTTCAAATTCCAACCAATGATGGCAGGGCTTGAAGCACAATCAAGCACAAACAAGGTAAGGACCATGCTACTAGGTTGTACAATTTTCTTTTTAGTGATATCCAATGTTACTTAGGGAAAGAAGTTCTTTATAAAAGATAACCCATCTAGTATGCATAGATACATTCCAAAGTTGTGAGAGTTATGGACCTCAAAAAACATCTACATTAATTGTTATTACATGCTATTATCTCACGTAGCTTAGTGAAGAAGTTTTTTACCCTTGTAAGGGGATGACTCATCTAGTATGTGTAAATACATTACAAAGTTGTGAGAGCCAATAGCCCCAAAGTGAATAATATAGACCAATATCCCACATTATTGAGGAGAAAAAATTCTTAACCCTTATAGGGAACAACTCATCTATTATGTGAGATAAATTTTAAAGTTGAGAGAGTCAATGGCCAAAGTGGAAAATGTCCATAAGGGTCATTATGGTATCAAAGTCACCCCAGCTGGAAATATATGGAGTTTGACTAGCCATTGATCCCATGGGCTAGATTGATGACGTTTGTCTGCATTTAAAGTCATAAAGACCAATTGGTCTATTGGCCAATGGATGATATCATAATCAATCCCCAACTAGAAATGTGTGAAGTTTTGCCGCCCATTTTAAAGTCATGAGACTTAAACATTGTGGACTGTGCTAAGGATTTTGTGTCTACATTTGAAAACCAATAGAGCAAATGAGCTCAAAGTAGACAATATCTATAAAGATCATTACAAATAATATAGAGTCAATCCCTAGCCAAAAATCTGCCAAGTATGGCCACTCATTGAATGTGATATCACATATCACTTGGGGAGAACTTTCTGACCCTTATAAAACATGACTCATCTGATACACTTTCTTTCTTTTGAATCCAAATTCAATCAAGTAGAACCTTAAGTTCTATTATTCTATTTTGTCAAACTAGTTAGCGTATCAGAATAAATAAAAATCAGAAAATTTGAGTTTCCATTAGTGACATGGTATCTAATTTTAGAAATAATCAAAGGTTGCAAATAGTTTTTTATTTTTTATTTTTCATTTTTTTTTACCTATATTCCTTATTACTAATAGAAGTGTGGATTCTTCCTTTACCAAGGTTAGGCAAAGGCAAACAAAAAAATTTTTGTTGGTTCCTTATGCATGCATATATAACTCAACCATGGCCAATATAGATTATTGGTATAGAGTCTTGCATCTTCCTAGGTCCATCGTGAATCCCCGTTTTTACTAAGAATCCCCTCCTACATCAGATTTTAACAAGTCTTTTTGAAGATATGGGAGAAGTTTCTGACCATTATAAAGTGTCTCATATGGTATGTGCAAACATTTTTTAAAACCATCAGGCGTAAAATATATACACAATCCCACTCATTACAATCCTATTTAATAATTGAAATAAATCCAAAAATCAGCATTCAAGCAGAAATGAAAACAATGTAGGTGTCTTCAAAATTTTTTCTAGCTTATTAAACTACTTATATTTTAATACTGAAAAGTGATCAATTTTTAAAAGACTTGATCCATAACAATTTCCAAACCCTATTCATCTTTTTTATCTTCAAAACACAAACCAGTTCGACTCATACCAAACACCACAGTCAAGTTGAACATTTCTATTTTTCAGAAAACCGTTTCATTACTCAATGGATTTATCCCCTTTCAAGCAACACCACAATACAAAATTGGAAAAGGAAAAAAAGAACCCACAAAAACATCCGTTTGTGAGAGAAATTCATTGAGACAATTTCACAATCCACGGCCATTGCATCATCCCAACTTCCAAAAAACACAAAAGAAAACACCACTTCAAACAAACCAAACTAAATACAGCCCATTCCTCAAACCTCCAATTTTTCTTCTTCTACCCTATTTTCCCAACAACCAAACAAAACCCAGAAAACATCAGACAACAGGTCAAAGAAAAAAGACAAGTAGTACCTTGACTGGAGTTCTGAATGTCGCGTCTAAGGAGCTCCGCAACAGGGACAACCGTACCAGTGGGTGAGGCAACTAGAGTGACAGGGGATGGGTTTAAGGGGGGTTTAGGAGAAATGAGGGTTTTGGGTTTTCTTCTGTTGTGGGGATTGTAAGGAAGTCTTGGCAGTGTATCCCATGAAGCTCTCACACTCAGTGAAGCCATTCCTACACCAGCCATGGCTGTAGCGGGTATCTTCGCCTTTTACCAATGATATCTTCCTCCACCGTTTTCTTCCTTGGATTTGGATTTATATAATATATAAGAAGAAAGAAAATATTCCATAACCTGTTTTTAAAAAATATTTCCAGTGTTCTTTTTAATAATTTAAAAATAATTTTTTATTATGCCATTCGGATAATCATTTATAAAGTGTTTCCAAAAAATATACTATAAAAATAATTTTTTAAATTTAAAAAGTGTTTTCTAAATTTTATTGAAATATTTAAAAAAAAATACTTTTTAAACTAAAAACATTTTCTTATTATGAAACAAATTCTTCATAATTATTTAGGACATAACAATATTGTAGCCAATGGTTTGTGCCATTAAAATGTCGAAAGCAATGATTATAGCAATATTAGTCACGACCTTAACATCAATTACCAACCATTAGAATGTCATCAAAGGGGAGAGATTATCGGGGGTGATAATATTACGGGCTTTTTTAACTTTTGCGGCAATTTTAAAAAATTATAATTAAAAAATGGTAGTTTTGAAAATATTGACAGATTTACGGCAGTTTTGGCCACGTGGAAGGTGTCTTTTGAAGAGACACCTTCCACAATTTTCAAAATCATGAAAGAATTGAATTTAAGCTAAAGGTGTCTCTTGAAGAGACACCTTCTACAATTCCAGAAATTTTGATTTATATTAAAGGTGTCTCTTGAAAAAACACTTTCGACGTGGCAAAAAATCCAATATGCATTAAAGGTGTCTCTTGAAGAGACACTTTCCACGTGGCAAAAAATCCAATATTCATTAAAGGTGTCTCTTGAAGAGACACTTTCCACAATTTGAAAATTTTGAATGTCTTATAAATTTGATTTTAAAGCTAAAGATGTCTCTTGAAGAGACACCTTCTACAATTCCTAAAAATTTTAATTTATACCAAAGGTGTCTCTTGAAGAGACACCTTTTAGAATTCCAAAAAATTAGATTTATACTAAATATGTCTCTTGGAAAGACACTTTACACAATTCCACAAAATCCAATATGTATTTTATTTGTGGAAATGATTTTAAAGCTAAAGATGTCTCTCTTTAATGTATGAAAATTGTGGAAAGTGTCTCTTCAAGAGACACTTTCAGTATAAACCCAATTTTTTTTAAATAATAGAAGGTGTCTCTTCAAGAGACACCTTCAATATAATTCCATTTTTTGGGAATTGTGAAATGTGTCTCTTGATACCTTCCGCAATTTTAAAAATATTGAGTTTATACTGAAAGTGCTTGTTCAAAATACACTTTCCACAATTTTCATTCAAACAGTGGAAAATTTTGAATTTATACTGAAGGTGTCTCTTGAAGAGACACCTTCCATAATCACAAAAAACTGAAATTATACTCGGACACCTTTCATCATTTTTAAAAAATTGGGTTTATACTGAAAGTGTCTCTTCAAGAGACACTTTCAACAATTTTTCAGTGAAAATTTCGAATTTTGAAAAGGGACATTCTACAATTCCCAAAAAATAAAATTATACTAAAGGTGTCTCTTCAAGAGACACTTTCCACAATTTTCATTATTTGTTAAAAAATTTCGCTTTATACTGAAAGTGTCTCTTGAAGAGACACTTTCCACAATTTCCATACATAGTAGAAAATTTCGAATTTATACTGAAGGTGTCTCTTGAAGAGACACCTTCCACAAAAGAAAAAAAAAAATTCTATCTCTTAATTAGTATTACCTACTGTACAACCAAATGTGCAAAGTTTATCACCTGTATACATTATAATCAGTATTTTCACATTCAATCCAAAACTAATGAAAACAAGTAAACCAATAGAGAATAACAACACCTTTCCAAAATAGTAACAATACTATTTTGTGTAAAATAAGTCCAAAATAGATAGAATACTATAGAACTTACGTTAATAAAAAGTTAGTTAATCCAAAATATAACAAGTAAAAACATACATCTTGAGTATCTGTCCAAAATAATCATATGCAAAATACTAATAGTATCCAAAATATAAGTCATATGTAGTAACATCCTCAATGTGTACCGCACGAAGGAGCCTTCCTCTTCCGTAATGGACGTCTATGATGTGCATGCTCCACTAGTGGCTCTATGGGGCTAACATGTAACCCTCCATGAGCTCCACGACCACGTCTCCTACCACGTCCTCGACCATGTCCTCGACCACGATTAGTCTCTTGTCCTTGTTGATCATCATTTGCTATATGAACTAACTCCTCATGAACCAAAGAAGCCTCTATCGATGGTGGTGATGATGCAACAAGTGGTACTACAGGTGGAGTGGATGGCACCTCCATAGGTGTAATAGGAGTCTCCTGAACAGGTGGCAGGCTAATGTCAGTCGATGGTGCATCTTAAGAACAGATGTATGGCTAGTCCCTCTCGTATGAGCCCCTCGCCCTCTAGTCCGTACACCTCCTGATCGAGTAATGGGTGATATCGGCTGCTGATGAGGTGGTGGACTACTCCTCGTATGAGGCCCTCCTCCCCTAGTCCGTACACCTCCTGATCGAGTGATGGATGATATCGACTGCTGATGAGGTGGTGGACTACTCCTCGTATGAGGCCCTCCCCCTCTAGTCCGTACACCTCCTGATCGAGTAATGGATGATGTCGGCTGCTGATGAGGTGGACTAATGTCAGTCGATGGTCGCACTCGGGGAACAACTGGTGTATGCCTAATCTTTCTCGTATGAGGCCCTCGTCGTGTAGGTCGTACATCTCCTGATGGAGGCTGGAGCTGTGTAGTAGCATCAACACTAAATGGAGCATCTAAGCGATCCATCTCATGTATGGCCTCTAATACAGTAGTACATAGCCTGCGAATGCGAAAATCATCTGGAGGTGCAATATCATATATCTGGTGTATGCTGGTAGTCTGTAAATCAAATAAGAGTTAAATTAAATTCTTATAAAAATAAAATAAACTTTAATAAAAAGATAAAACATAAAAATTACCAATAGCTCGTGGAAGGACCCAGTCCGAGTAAGAAACCGAATAGTAATGGAGCGATACCACACCATGTATGGATCATGATACCCTAATGAACCTATAGCCATCTCGCCTCTAGCAATATGCTCACGCCTAGAGCTCCAACGTCGAATGTAGTCTCCATGTGAGTATCCAATCAACATCATGTCTACCTCTCAAATCACACTTGTGTAAGATTGACTCATTATCACATGGTTGAGGAATCCCTTGACGAAAACCAAACTGCCGCAATACTCGATCAGGTCTATGCCATTCAATTATGTGGAAACATATCAAAGGTGAGATAGTGCACCATATATCTTTCCCAGCAGTACAATAATCAGGAAGACCAACATTCATGTCATCAACATAAGGCTGCCATATAATCTGTACCCAAGAAACGTTAGATATAATCAGTGGTATAAAATTTGTTTAGAGAAACAAGTATAAGAAATGAATCACACTTTTATCACCTGATCTGCTGTAAGTCGATCAAGATGGTGCCTATACTGAGCTAAGACGTGCATGCTAATGGAAGTAGTCCGAAACTCATCTCTCCACCTATAAAATTAAAATAACAAAGCATAGTTAAATAAATAAAAAATGTTAGAATTTAAGTTTATGCATGTATCCTCATAATAGTAAAATTTGTCATAATTTTATAATATATACCGAATGGCCAATGGAGGTGGAGGCAGCTGGTCATCATGTGGAGCTACACGTAAACGATGAGGTGCAATAAATGGGAACCTCTCCCATACCCATAACTGGAGCAAAATCAGTGGGCCAGATATATCATGTGTATCAATATGAGAGGCTCGACACAACTGTCGATAAAGCCAGGCTAAACATGCACTACCCCAACTATACCTACCAGCAACCTCAAAATCCTCTAGAAGGGGTAAAAACATAAGATGCACCTTATCGCTAGACTTTCCTGAAAATAGAAAACCTCCAATGAGCTGTAAGATATAAGCCCTAGTATAACGCTGAATAGACTCCTCATCAGCATCTGGTGCCAAAGTAGGGAAGCTCTGACTCAACCATGTAAGATGAAGGCGCTGGCCATCTATGTCTGTATCTCCAGGAGTGAGTCCTAATAGAGAATAACATACACGCCTCCAATCTAAACATGTGCTACCAGTAACTGCATCTCCATCTACTGGTAGTCCAATCAACATGGCAATATCCTGTAGTGTAATCGTGCACTCCCCCTGAGGTAAGTGGAAGGTATGAGTCTCAGGTCGCCATCTCTCAACAAATGCAGTAATAAGATGCCAATCCAAGGAAATGAATCCTAAGCGTGCAACACCATAGAAGCCTGCCCGCTGCAACAACGGAATAATACGCTCATCGAGGACACTGGTGCGATGGAAGATCGCCTCACGCCGTCTACAATGAAGCTCCTTAGTGTCTACACCTGTCCATGCTACAGATGACCTGTGTCTGGCCTGTCCATGTAGAACTGTCGGATCCAAAGGTCCCGGCTCCATCGTGCGGTGATACCTACATATACCAAATAACCATTAATTCTTGTTATCATTAGTATGATTACAAATTTACAGACATTACATAAAAATATCATATTATCAAAATGGATAATCTTTCATACTTTAATTGTCATGAGGAAGGGGGTTGGAGGATTGCCCTCCATCTTTTGTGGGACAATTGCGACGATTATGGCCCGCTATTTTACATAAACCACATCGAATCCTAACGCTTGGTTCCTTCAAATCCATTTCATTCCTTATCCTTGATGATCTAGGACGCCCCTTATCCCTCATTGAAGTTGGGTCAGGGTGGAGAATAGGAAAATCAGGATACGGCCAATAAGATTCATGAGGAATGGGATGAAATTCAGGAGCGCAACAACTGGCATAGGCATCCAGCCTATAGTATTTTTCAACTAATTGCCAACTATCAATCCTCATATGAGCAGAAACAGCTAGCACATGTGAGCATGGAATGCCAAATGATTGCCACTTATTACAACTACATGTACCTTCATTAAGCTTAACCACTGTTTGTTACGTCCTTTATCCATATGAAACCCATGGAGAGCTGTAATTACTTCAAATGTTTCATGAATTCGATGGAAAATGGTGACAGTGTGTCCACTAGCTTTGGCCTCGGCTCTTCTAAATTTTCAATTGCATATGCAGTGTACACATCTCCAACTGCCATTCTAGCACGTATCTCTGCTCTACGAGTCTCAAAGTATGACACACATCGATAAAAAGTTAATTGAACAAGTGCAGTGATAGGTAACATTCGCGCTCCCTTAAGCACCCCATTAATGCACTCAGCAATATTTGTGGTCATCCACCCATACGATATCCTAGATCATATGTTGAGTCCACTTTTGAGTGTCTAACTTTGAAAACCAAGCCACACTTTTTTCATCCAATCGTTTTAACTCCTCCATGTATCTCTCATACTTCCGCGGTTGATGTTGACATCCAGCTCTATACGCCAACTCTTTTAAGACCTTATTCTTAAATTTGTCATTAAAATTGCTCACTACATGCCTAAGACAGTATCGATGTTGCGCATGAGGGGGGCTCCATCCAACTAATGGATTTCTAACAACAGCATTTATTCCTGCATGGCAATATGAAATTAAGCATATTCCTTCTCTTTGAGTGACGTGATGCCTCAATGCAATAAGAAACCAAGACCAACTATCCTGTGATTCTTCCTCAACAGTTGCAAACGCAAGGGGGAATACATGACCATTTCCATCAATTGAAGTAGCAATTAAAAGCTTCCCCATGTATTTTCCATATAGGAATGTACCATCAATTTGTATAATTGGTCTGCAATGCTTGAACCCTTCAACACTTGCCCCAAATGCCCAAAAAACACGCATAAACCGCACGTTCCCAGAAATCCCTCCTAAAGGTATTGTCTTCCAAACAACCTTTGTTCCAGGATTAGTTAGCTGAAGGATGTTCATCCACTTCGGCAATGCTTGATAAGATTCATCCCAATCACCAAAAACTCTAAGCATTGCTTTTCTCTTAGCTTCCCAAATTCTCCTATAATGGACATCATATCCAAATTTATCATTCACTATCTGGTGTAATGTAGCAATAGAGGTAGTGTGATCCCTCTGAACTACATTTTGGATCTCTCTTGCAATCAATGTAGAGTCCAATTGAGAGTGGTCTTGTGATAATTTAGGGTAAACACAAGTATGAGGACCTGCGTACTTGGTTATCTCAAACATTCCATGGCTTTTACGACGACATGCACGAAGCCTCCAATTACATCCTTCCTGCCACTTCTTACATCTCACTGCCCACAATTGTGGTTCTGATTCACAAACCACCAAATGTTGATTCCGACATATTGCATAACGTTTTACAGCATATTGCAAGTCTTCTTTACTCTCAAATCTCAATCCTTTAAACAACTCATTGGATTCATTCCACAATCCGGTACGTGGTGTGAAAGGCTCAGCAGTCATGCTATTTATTGCATCCCAATTCAATTGTTTGAACATTGGGGAAGGCATAATATGCTCACCATCATCTGAAGAAACCTTATTTGTTGGAGGTTCATCATCATAATGCATCTCATTAATTTCGTCCTCATCATAAAATTCCACATCATCATTTTCATTTGTAAATGGGATGTCAACATAATTGTTTGTCGCTCCCATGACTGACTGAGTTACTACTGCCAAATTCCCCCCCATTTCGTCATTGTGTGCTAAATTCTCATCCATTTCATCAATCTGCACGGCCGAATTCCCCTTTGCAGGCATTTCCACATCATGACCCATAATTTCTTGATCAAATGATGGACTTAACTCATTTGAATGATCCCTTGGACGTGTCTGCAAATACATTTCAATAGTATTCGACGGTGGGATTTGTGCTACAACATGAAACATTAACCTTACATCATCATCATCTTTAATTGGTAATTGTATATAGTTAATGTTCCCATTTCCAATCGACATAAGAATTGGATACCGAAATATCATGGATAACATGGTATCAGCGCGATCAATTGACATAACATGACACAACTTATCCTCCAACTCATCATATTTGATCAAATTGTTCACTAAAACACCTTTTTTAGGAGGACAATTGTAACACACCCCATTTGGGCCATCAATTATTTCACCATCCTTGTAACACACAATTGTAAGCAAACTATCCATTCATGTACCTAAAAAGAATCAAATAAAATATATGTAAGTCTGAATCAAATTAAATTTATTTTAATGTATCATATTAAAGTTAATGTATTCATTTTATACAAAATAAATTATTTAATTTTAACAAATAAAAAGATAGTATATCCATGCTAAAAAAAAGATAGTATTTCAACATGCATCCCTACCTCCACTAAGGCAAACTTGCCCTATGATATATGATATGCACTAAAGAAATATATATCAAAAGTTAGGATATAAATACAATATTAAAAAAAATACTTGAAATAACAAATTAATTATAACTATTTTATAATTGAAATTAAAATTTTCATTTAATTGATTAGTAAAATTATATCATAATTTTATCCATAGTGTTTTTAATATTATTAATATATTAAAAATTTATCCATTTATCATCATTTATTTTATAATATATTATAATTTTAATATTAAATAGATTTTAAAATTAATCAATGTACACTTATCAAATTTATATTTTATATTATAAGTGGCTCAAAATTGAGCTTTTTTTTTTGTTGTTGAGGGGATTTGAACCCCTAACAAAAGGTTCAACATGCATCCTCATCTCCACTAGGACAAAGTTGCCCTATGATATATGATATGTACTAAAGAAATATATATCAAAAGTTAGGATATAAGTACAATATTAAAAAAAACACCTTAAATAACAAATTAATTATAACTATTTTATAATTAAAATTAAAATTTTCATTTAATTGATTAGTAAAAATATATCATAAATTTAATATTAAATAGATTTTAAAATTAATCAATGTACACTTATCAAATTTATATTTTTTATTATAAATAATATCAAATTTATATTTTATATCGGTGGTTAACACTCAAAATTGAGCTTTTTTGGTGTTGTTGAGGGGATTTGAACCCCTAACAAAAGGTTAGGCATGCATCCCAACTCCACTAGGGCAAACTCGTCCTATGATATATGATATGCACTAAAAAATATATATTTAAAGTTAGAATATAAACACAATATTAAAAAAGCACTTTAAATAACAAATTAATTATAACTATTTTATAATTAAAATTTTCATTTAATTGATTAGTAAAAATATATCATAATTTTAATATTAAATAGATTTTAAATCAAAATTGAGTTTTTTTTGCTATTGTTGAGAGGATTTGAACCCCCAACAAAAGGTTCAACATGCATCCCTAGCTCCACTAAGGCAAACTTACCCTATGATATATGATATGCACTAAAGAAATATATATCAAAAGTTATGATATAAATACAATATTAAAAAAAACACTTTAAATAACAAATTAGTTATAACTATTTTATAATTGAAATTAAATTTTTCGTTTAATTGATTAGTAAAAATATATCATAATTTTATTCATATATAAAAATTTATACATTTATCATCATTTATTTTATAATATATTGAGTACATTTATACTTTTTATATATTTTATATCGGTGGTTAACGTTCAAAATTGAACTTTTTTCGCTGTTGTTGAGGGATTTGAACCCCCAACAAAAGGTTCAACATGCATTCCCATCTCCACTAGGAAAAAGTTGCCCTATGATATATGATATGTACTAAAAAAATATATATCAAAAGTTAGGATATAAGTACAATATTAAAAAAACACCTTAAATAACAAATTAATTATAATTATTTTATAATTAAAATTACAATTTTCATTTAATTGATTAGTAAAAATATATCATAATTTTAATATTAAATAGATTTTAAAATTAATCAATGTACACTTATCAAATTAAAATTTTCATTTAATTGATTAGTAAAAATATATTTTTAATTTTAACAAATAAAAAGAGAGTATATCCATGAAGAAATTTCTCCTCACCTCTCTTTCACAAAAGAGAAACAAAGCAAAAATAAGGGAATACAGAGCTATAACAACGAGCTACTTTTACTCCAATTCCACAACAAAATTGTGATGTTTCTTTTGAAGATTGTTTGATGCACCTAACTCAAGTTACAATTACTGAATTATTCACATCTCCAAGCAGGAGAGAAAATGAGAAAGTTTTGGTTTACAAAGATCTTCTTGGATGTTAAAGGATGACAGGAAGAAAAAAAAAAATACCAAACACTAATTGAGAATGATTCATTCCTCAAGATGTTTTCAACGCCTTTATTTCCCCTCATACTTTTCAAGATCCAAACAAACCTCTAATGTGCTCCCTGAATCCTCCCACAAATTGTGCAACTAGGACTTGAGAAGAAAGAGTATAAACCAAACAACCATAACAACCAATGTAACAAGAACAGAATTGCACAACCAAAACATACACCAAAAGATGATGCCGAAAAAGGATTCTTAGACAAGGTGAAGTAGGTAGATAGAAGAATTGCTTTGTTTCTCTTCTTGCAAAACCCCCAACGAAAAAAAAAATGCTTTTGTTTTTTTGCTCTCTGTGCTTTCTGGAGTTGTTCTAGGGGTCTCTTTGCTTTTGTGCCATTTAATTTAAATTTCACAAACCCTAAATCCACGATTTTTGAGCCAGGCTGAAAAACGCAACCTTTCCCTGCAAATCATTATCAGATTACCAAATAGTTTTTTTATATATAAAAAAAAAAAAAATTGGATCAAATATTGTGTCCGAGCTGGCGGAAAAAAAAAATGGAAACAAAATTCTCAATTTTCCCACACTTTCTTGGCAACCAAACAGAATCACAACAAGTTGAACCACAAAAAAATGAAAACTTTCTCCATAATTTTTAGTCTACTCGGTTTCATTGTAAAAAAAAAATGAAAACTTTATTTTTTTTCAACTTTCTCATACTTTCTTGGCAACCAAACAGAATCACAACAAGCCAAACTACAAAAAAAAAAAAAAATGAAAACTTTCTCCATAATTTTTAGTCTACTCTGTTTCATTGTAAAAAAAAAAACGAAAACTTTATTTTTTTTCAACTTTCCCACACTTTCTCGGTGACCAAACACAACCACACCACCAAATATAACCATAAAACTTACAAAAAAAACCGAGGGCAATGGTCTCTCAGATCTCCACTTCAGTTCCTTCCTATTGGCGTTGAGGTAAGGATCTCCCCTCCCTAATCGGCGTGCGGGAAAATGAGTTTGGGGCAGAGGACAAAATGATTTTTGAAGTAGAGAAGAAAAGAAGAAAACGGGCTGAGGAAATGGGTTATCCGACGTGTTATCCTACGTGTTCAAAAGTGCCGTAGAATTGGAATTATTTTCCAATCTACGGTATTTTAAAAATTACTTTTTCTAATTGCCGTATATTTATCAAGATCCCATAATATTATTCATGACCTTTACATCAAGGGTTATGCTACGGTACCGAAAAACACTTTTCTGTAAATGAGGGAAGAGAGGGAACAAACTAGAAAATGGGCTGAGAGGGGGAAACAATAAGTAACAACAGGTAGCCAGTTTTTTTTTTTTTTTTTTTTTTTTTCATTTTTTCTTTTTATTTTGAATGGCTGAGATTTAATATCTTTCATTCAACGGCTACAAAAAATATGAGGCATGGTATCTCCCTCGGCACCATAGAATTTTCCTTACATCAATTACTAAATCAATGTTGGCAAAATACCATAAAAGATTTGATATACCTTTATTAGATACTAATTAGTATTAAAATGAGATACTCTAAACATGATTTAAGGAAAACATTTAAAAATAAAAGTTACAAGAATTATAATAAGGATGACACTTTTTTTTTTCTTTTTAGTCTAAATAGATTTTAAATATTAAATCAATCTCTATACTAATCACAAGGTGATAAGTAACATTTGTTCATATCAATATTTTAATTTTTTTTTAACCCTCAATTATTTAATTCAAAAAGTAATTAAAAATCCAATTTTAGAACTTTAACTTTTAATTATTTTGATAAAAATATTATTATTTTTTATTTTATTTTTTTTAAAATAATATATATATTTTTTAAACATATATATAAATATTTAAAATGGTAAAATGTATTTATGTAATTATTATTAAAATAAAAATATAAAAAGGATTAAATTCACAAATCCGTGGATTATTTAATTATTTTAATCTATTATTATTTCATAAAAATTTATAAAGTTTTGCCACGTCATCACGGGCCCACAAGTATGAGTGGGCCAGTGGTAGAGCACGTGTATTGCACGCGGCTGACATCCGCGTAGCCTTTTGAGCGACACAATATAACAAGCGGGTAAACGTAGTGCAATAACCCTTTCGTTCCCATCAGGTTAGCTTCGTTCTTCGTCTTTCAGCTTCAATCAACATTCTGTACCCCTGCTAATCTCACCGCTAAGTGCACGCACACATAATGAGCCGCTACGATGGTCGCTCCGGCGACCCCGGTTCGTACCGTGACCGGAGGAGGTAACCCCTCTCCCTCTCCCTCTCCCTTTCATTTTCATTTTCATTTCAGTCGACCAAAAAAAATCGAATTTTGTTTCGTTCACGCTCCTGTTTGGCTGCTGAGAAATGGAAAGAAAGAAAAATAAAAGGAAAGATTTGGCTTAGAGAAGTCGAAAGCTTACTTAAATTTGGACATTTAGTTGTGTTAGGTTCAGTGGCGGTTGTTGCTTTGGTGATGAATTTGAGGTTCTGTTTGGGGTTTTGGGTATTTTTTTTATTACATTTTATCGTCAGTCAAACAGGGAATCGTTTTGTATTTAGTGTCATTTTGTTTTTCGGTGAACTCGAAAGCTTACTTCAATTATTTCAATTAGTTGTGCTGGGTTCAGTTGAGCGAGGATTGTTGCCCTGTGATCAATATGAGATTCAGTTTTAGGGTTTTTCTTATCGTTTTTCCTAATTTTTCTGAACAGCTAAACAGGGAATTACTCTAAGTTTGCTGTCATTTCATTATGTGTGAGCTTTAAAGCTTACTACAATCTGGGTAATCGTCCATGTTAGGTTCAATGTAGATTGTTTGTTTGTCATGAATATTTAGGTTTTCTTGTTCTTTTTCTTGCATTTTCTGACCAACTAATCAAAGAATCACCCGGGATTTAATGTCATTTTAACTTCCTTGATTTTTATGTGTTCAGTGAATCAGGGTTCGGAGGGGCTTCTGGATATGGTAGTGGTGGTGTTCGCTCGTCCTCAAGCAAGAGAGATCTTGATGGGGTAGAGTCACCAAGGAAGCCGGATTTGGATGGGTTAACTCCATTTGAGAAAAATTTCTATGTGGAGTCCCCGGCAGTGGCAGCAATGTCAGAGAAAGAGGTGGAGCAGTATCGGGAACGGAGGGAAATCACAGTTGAAGGCCGGGATGTTCCAAAACCAGTCATGAATTTTCGCGATGTGGGCTTGCCAGGTACTTATTTGAACTTTGGTATCAAAAAAATTTTCTTTATCAGTTGAGTTTGAACATTTTACTTAATCTGTCCCGATGCTGGTCTTGACGATAAATTGAAATTTGTTTATGATTGAAGCCTGATAGATTGGAATGCTGTTGAGAAATTTGAATTGGTTAATAAATTCTATTATGATCGTCGCAGTATGTAGTGGTGTCAAAATGTGTGTTTTCTTCCCTTTTTTGTTGTGTATATGAGGATAGGAAACAACTTCTATTTTTCAATTTTCATAATAGATTATAAATGAAATTAATTAATAAAAGCAGAGACAGAGATAAACATGGGGTGGAGGGGAATTTTCATTAAGTAGTAAGTTTAGGGAGTCAAAGAACCTGCAACTTCTTCTTACAGAGGATGCCATGAACTTAATAACATCAGAAGAGTTGTCTTTAATGATACATAGAGATGGTAACTTTACAAGCCTTCTTGACCTACGTAATAACATTGTAAAGTTGTCTTCAGTGGAATCCATTGAAAAGAGCATCGATTTCAACATTGATTTGTTCCCCAAGCATGGGGTTTTGAGAATGTGAGACAGCAAAGCTGCTTAGAAACTTTCATTTGCCTTGGTTTTGAAGTAGTCAAAATAATCTGGGATCAAACACCAGTGGAAGCAGACATGTTTTCCAACTTTTATTAATTAGAGAATACAAAATGCTTTTAATGGGGTACTAGAAATTGATGTACAAAAGGAAACTTTAATAAGAAAATCATCCACGAAAAGGGGCCTGCCTGTGCACTTTAGATGTGTCATTCTGGGTATTACAAGTGTAAGACTTAACGCTTCCCAATTAAAAACTGCTGGAAATAGTTGAATGGTGTGTAGACCTCATATCTTATTTAAGTTGTGTTTCTTACCTACTGTTGTGCATATTGTAAAATGCAACCTAGTGCTATCTCAAGGATATGTAGCATCTTATGGTAAAATATTTATCATCTGTATCATAGCATATATCATAAAATATGAAATCCATACAGGAAACTGGTAGTTGTTCAAAGCTGTAGGCCCAATGTCCTTGTGTGATTTTATTGATTGGTTGGGTTCTCAATAAGGGAGGAAGTAGTTTTTTTTTTTTTTTTTTCCTTTTCCCTATTTTTTGGTCATCTTTTGGCAATGGTGGCCGTTGTATACATCCTATGTACTTTGGTGCACTCATTTTGACGTGTTTTATGCATTTCTTGTTTACCTATCAAAAAAAAAAAAAAAAAAAAACCTGGTATATGTTCAAATCAGCTACTTAGTCATTTCTTGTTTTTCCCACTGTCATCGTCATTGTGAGATGCAAGTACTCTGAAATTAATTGCTTTTACTGCTATATATGTTTGTACATGTTTTGTTGATGGTCTAAGGGGCATATTATGTTAATGGTTTCTCATGGTGGATAAATTTATCAGGTCCTCTCTCTTTTTTTTTGATAAGTAAAGCAATTGTATTAAAAGCGCCAAAAAGCGTAAAAAGTATACACTATGTATACAAGGCCAAAAAAAGGAGGGATAGACAAAAAACCAACACCCTCGCTTCACTTACAGCCCAACCAATCTATGAAATCTAAAAGGGACAAAGAAGTAAACTCTATATGTACCCTAACCCACTCTAAAAACATGTACATGAAGGAGCATAAAATCGTGTGGTCTGTTAGTTCAGAATCTTCAAAAGGTCTTTGATTTCTCTCATTCCATAAGGTCCAAAATAGACACAAAGGTGCGGCATTCCATGCCTTCTTCCTTTTCTTCCCAACAAAGGCGGGCCAACTAACGAGGGCATCCCTGATTGAGAACGGCATCATCCACTGAACATCAAATATAGCCAAAATGAGGTGCCATAAGGCCCATAACATGCTTGCCTTAGGACAATGAAGGAGAATATGGTTTACGGACTCCTTTTCACCCTTACACAAATAACATCTATTTGGAAGACTCCAACCCCTCATTTTTAGTTGATCCAAAGTTAGAATTTTTTCCCAAATCGCTTCCTAAGCAAGGAAGCTGACTTTCATCAGTACCTAAAGATTCCACACCAAGCTTGTGGGGAAACCTTTTGGATTGTTACCTATTAAGGAGGAGTAGAAAGATATGACAGAAAAGGTGCCCCCCTTGCCAACTGCCAAACTATAACATCCTCTACTCCTCCATTGATCACATACCCTTGCAATATTCTAAGCAACCCTTCCACCTCACCTAACTCCCAGTCATTTATCTGTCTTGTGAACACTGGATTCCAACAACCAATCTCCCCAACCTGCTCCCACATCTGATCTACCCAAGCTTTTTTATCAGTGGCAATTGAAAACAGTTATGGAAATGTCACAACTAAAGGTTGCTCCCCACACCACCTATCTTTCCAAAACCTTACCCTTTTGACATCCCCCACTCTAAAGCCAATCCTATCATAAAACCCCTTCCACCCACATCGAATCGCCTTCCAAAGATTCACCCTGTAGCCTTCTGTCAAAATTCTAAAACACCATGCCTCTTCTTCCTCTCCGTACTTCCTTACAACCATCTATTTCCAAAAGGAATCATTCTTAGAAGCAAATCTCCAACACCACTTCCCAAGAAGGACCTTATTTAAAAAAGATAACTTCCTAACTTCTAGGCCCTCTTCCTTTTTTTCCAAGCCAACAATTGACTATCTTACAAGATGAGACCTTCTTTGGAGCTCTCCTCCCCCTTAGAGGAAGTCCCTTTAAATCTTTTTCAATCTAAGACTCACCTTACGGGGGATTACAAATAAAGACATGAAATAGATAGGTGGGCTAGATAAAGTGCTCTTTAATAAAATCAGTCTCCCTCTTTTTGACAAGTACTACCTCTTCCATAAAGCAAGTTTTCTTTGAAATCTTTCCTTTACTACTTCCCAAGCATGAACAAATTTGAAGGGGGCTCCCAGGGGAAGACCCAAATAAGTGGAAGGAAGAGAACCCACTTTGCACCCCAACACCCTAGCCAAATCCTCTATATTAGAGACATCTCCGATAAGGATTAGCTTGCTTTTGTCTAAATTAATTTTTAAGCTCTTTGTTTGAGTCACTGAAAATCAAAGTATCATTGGCCAAAAGGAGATGGGACACTATTGTTCCCATTCCTCCTCTCTCACTAGCCAAGAAACCCTGAATGAAGCCTCCTTCTAAAGCCTTCTTCAATATATTAGAAAACACCTCTATTGCCAAAATGAAAAGAAAGGGGGTCCATCTGTCTCAGACCTCTAGAACTAACAAAGAAGCCAATAGGAGTTCCATTAATTAGAATCGAAAAACGAGCAGAGGAAATGCACCACCTCATCTGCCTAACCCACTTGGCCCCAAGGCCCATTTTTTCCATGATTGCTAATAAGAACTCCCGATTCACATGGTCATAGGCCTTTTCAATGTCCAATTTGCAAATGAGCCCCTTTTTAGAACTCTTAAGCCTTGAATCTAAGGCTTCATTAGCTGTGAGGATTGCATCCAAGATTTGCCTACCCTCCATGAAAGCATGTTGGGAATTTGAAACTACTCTCCCAACCACTCTTTTCAATCTGTTAGCTGAGACTTTGGCTAGAAGCTTATAAAGGCTCCCCGCCAAGCTAATTGGCCAAAAGTCCCTCAAATCCTCTGCACGCCCTTTCTTAGGAATGAACACAATAAAAGTAGGGTTAAGGCTTCTCTCAAAGAGACCTGAATGATGGAATTCAACAAAAAGTCCCATCACTTCAAACTTTACAATGTCCCAACAAAATTGCCAAAAGGCCATGGAAAACTCATCCAGACCTGACACCTTATCCCCACATAAACTGAAAGGGGCAGCAAGGATTTCTTCTTCCGAAAAAGGATTCTTCGGGGCCCTCGCTTCTTCACTATCCAGAACCGGAAAGGGCAGCCCACTGATACTTAGCCTCCACTCATCAATTTTTGACAAAACTCTTTGGAAAGAGTTAACCACCTCCTCCTCTACCTCATCTTCCTTAGTCAACCTTCTTCCATTCACTTTGATAGCAGTCAAATAATTTATCCTCCTTCGGGCATTAGCCATCTTGTGGAAAAACTGTGAATTTTTATCATCTTCTTTCAGCCACAGCTTCTGTGACATCTGCCTCCACAGCTGCCGAGTTAATTCTCTCTCAATAATTCCTCTTGGAAAAGGAAAGGAGAAATATACCAAAGGGAGAATAATTTGCATCCTAGCATAAGTACATTCTCTAGCATCTTTTACTAGACTTTTTCAATTTGTGTAAGCTCAGAGGGGGATTCACCAGGTAACAAGAATCTAACTTGAGCATTGCCGCATAGCTTGATCTCCCATCAGCCCATGAAGGCTTCTCAGAATTCAAAGAATCTCAAATACTGTTGAGGTTAGTAGAATGAGAAGGCTGTCATCAACATACCATCAACAATGAATGCCATCCAACCAAAGCTGACTATCCAAAATATCTCCAATAACATATTTGATACTTGAATGAAGTGGTTGGCCAAGGTGCTAGCCAATAGGATGAAGGGGGTGTTAGCTAAGGTGATTTCCAAGGCCCAAAATGCTTTTGTGGAGGGTAGGCAAATTTTGGGCATTGTGCTCATTGCGAATGAAGTAATAGACTCGATATTTTTTTTTTAGATAAATGAGCGCATGTATATAAAATTAGGCAAAAAGCCACAAAGCATACAGGGAGTATACAAAGTAGCCTACGCAAAAACAAAAGCAACACTCACCATCCCTTAGGGAGTGGCAAGCCATTCCAAAAAACCTAAAAGCGAAGAGGACTCCTCTCCCATATACACCCTAGCCCAACTCCACAAATTACAAACAAACGAATTTTTTAGCTTCTGAATAGCTAGAGATCCCCCCTAAAGGCTAATCTATTTCTCTCCTTCCAAACCGTCCAAAAAATACACAAAGGAATGGAAGACCAAATCCTTTTCCTCTTTTTCCCCACAAAAGGGCCCCTCCAACTTTCTAACAACTCTTTGACTTTCTCTGGGAACACCCAATTAGCCCCAAACAAGGCCAAGACAATCTCCCAGAGAGCTTTTACAACTGTACAGTGTAAAAGAATATGATTTACAGATTCCTCTTCACAACCACACAAAAAACACCGGTTTGGAAACTGCCAGCCCCGTCTTTGAAGATTATTCAAAGTTAGGACCTTCTCCCAAGAAGCCTCCCAAGCAAAAAAAGCAACTTTGGATGGAACCTTGTCCACCCAAATGCTCTTTTTCGGGAAAGTAATGGCATTAGACCCTGTCAACAACTTGTAAGCATCTCTAATCCGAAAGCGACCGTGTCCCTCTCCTTTCCATATCACTGCGTCCTCTTCACTAGAGATCCTCAAGTCCCTCAACATATGCAGCAGCTCTCCCAAGGCGTCCAACTCCCAATCATTGGAGTTTCTAGAGAGTCTTATGTTCCATCCTCCTTGACCGAGGCTCGAATCCCACATCTCATTTACCGATGCATACCTGTGAACCGCCAAAGCAAACAACTGGGGAAAAGCTTGGGACAACGCCTCATTTCCGCACCACAGATCAGTCCAGAACCTTACCTTAGTCCCCTTGCCCACTTTGAATTCTATATTCTCCCAACACCAAGACGACTCCTTCATAATGTCCCTCCAAACCCCCACCCCAAACGTTCCGCGGGCCTCCTTAGTTCTCCACCCAAAACCCAACTGGCCATACTTCACCCTAATCACCTTCCTCCAGAAGCTATCTTCCTCAAAGGCAAACCGCCAAATCCATTTCCCCAACAGGGCCTTATTCAAGAGATCAATTCTCCGAATGCCAAGGCCCCCACTCTCCTTTTGGGTGCACACCACCTCCCAATTAATTAGATGGAGTTTTCTTTCCGAACTTCCCCCTCCCCAAAGAAAATCCCTCTGAATTTTTTCGAGTCTCTTTACAACTAGCTGAGGCATGCGAAAAAGAGACAATTGGTAGATAGGCATGCTAGCCAAAGTGCTTTTGATAAGGGTGATCCTCCCGCCCTTTGACTCGATATTGAAAAGCAATGGAGGAGCGATTCTATGTAAGCTGGACATTGAGAAAGCCCATGATCATGTGGAGTGGTCGTTCTTGCTTACGATTATGGAGAAAATGAGGTTTGGGGAGAAGTGGTTAAAATGGATAAAGTGGTGTTTATCCAAAACCAGTTTTTCCGTGTTGGTTAATGGAACACCTTTGGGTTTTTTTCAAAGCTCTAGGGGTCTAAGACAAGGAAACCCGCTCTCACCTTACTTTTTTGTGATAGCAATGAAGGCCCTCAGCTGTCTTTTGAAGAGAGCAGTTTGTGGTGGTTTTTTATCAGCTTGCCAAGTGAGGGGAAGAGAGAGGGAAGGGGTTGAGGTCTCTCACTTGCTATTTGCTGATGACACACTGATTTTTTGTGAGGCGCATGAGGAGCAAATGACGTTTTTGTGCTGGTTGTTGATGTGGTTTGAGGCAATCTTTGGCTTGAAGGTTAATTTGGATAAAAGTGAGTTGATCCCAATGGGTAGGGTAGAGAATGTGAATGATTTGGCAGGTGAGCTGGGCTGCAAGGTGGGTAGATTTCTGTCTACCTACTTAGGAATACCTTTGGGGGCTTCTTTTAACTCCATGGCAGCTTGGGATGGTATTGAGGAAAGATTCTGCAAAAGGTTGGCTATGTGGAAGCGACAATATATCTCTAGGGGGGGGGGGGGGGGGGGGGGAGAATTACCTTGATTCGGAGCTCTTTGTCCATCCTTCCTATTTACTTTATGTCCATCCTTCATCTACCAAGAGTGGTTAGAATGAGATTGAAGAGGATTCAAAGGGACTTTATGTGGGAAGGTGGGGCTCTGGAGCGAAAACCTCATTTAGTGAGGTGGTCGATTATTTGCTTAGATAAAAGTAAAGGGGGGCTGGAAGTTAAGAGCCTTGCTTTGCTCAACAAGACTCTCCTTGGCAAATGGACGTGGCGTTTTGCTAACGAAAGAAAGACTTTTTTGGAACCAAGTTATAAGGGGGAAGTATGGGGAGGATCGAGGTGGGTGGCTTACCCGTGAGGTTAGGTAGGGGCATAGAGTAGGGTTGTGGAAAGCAATAAGGAATCTTGGCCATCTTGTTAGCTCTAGAATTTCTTTTGTGGTGGGAAATGGCCAAATGGTGAGCTTTTGGAAGGATAAGTGGTGTGTAAACTCATCATTATGCAACTCCTTCCCTTCCTTATATGCGTTGGCTGCAGCCAAAAAGGTTTGGGTGAGTGATTTATGGGCTGTTTCAGCAAGTGGGGAATTGGTGGGGAGTGGGGAGTTGGAATCCTCGTTTACTAGGCGTTTCAATGATTGGGAGCTGGATGAGGTGGAGGACCTGTTGGGGCGTTTGTGCGAGGAAAGAGTGATGTTAGATGAGGAGGATAGGGTGAGGTGGTTGATGTCCAACAATGGTAACTTCTTGGTTAAGTCTCTTTACAAAGTATTAGAGCCAGATTCTTCAATGTTCTTTCCAATGAAGATAATTTGGAACCCTTGGGTGCGACAAAAAATAAGCTTCTTTGCTTGGGAGGCTTCTTGGGGTAAAGTTCTAACTTTAGACCCAAATTCAGAAGAGGGGTTGGGCTTTAGCAGATAGATGTTTTTTATGCCAAGATTATGAGGAGTCTATTGACCATCTTTTTCTCCATTGCGAAAAGACGAGGGAGGTGTGAAATCTGTTTTTTACCTTGCTTGGTGTGTGTTGGGTGTTTCCTTCCTCAGTTAGGGAGACCCTTGTGGGATGGGATGGTGCTTGGGTAGGCAAAAAATGCAGAACAGTACGGAAAGTGGCCCCCCTGTGCTTGTTTTGGTCAGTTTGGAAGGTTAGAAACAACATTGCTTTTGATGATGGGGTGCTGTCCCTGCAAAGGCTAAAAGCCTTTTTTGTTTTTTTCACTTTGGTCGGAGACCAAATGGTCCTACAATGTTAATAGATTCCATTGATTGGGTGGGTTCCTGTTGAGGGAGGTCTTTTTTGTACATCTTTGTTTGGTCTGTTTTTGGGTACAACTGTAAGGGGGTAAGTTCTTTTATCTGTATATCTTGGGCCGCCTTTTTAGTGCCTCTTATTAATACAATGCCTTTGCTTACTTATCAGAAAAAAAAAAAAAAAAAAACAAATTTGATACCTGAATTACAACATCTCTACTATTAAAAGACTTCTCCAAGACCAAGAAGACCTCCCAGGAGCCTGACATGTTCAGGTGGAATTATTTCGCAGATGTCCAACTGATGTTTGTCAGCCCAAAAAGAATCTTTCAAAATAGTGAATATTCTAAAATTTTCCAACGATCTGCTTTATTCCAATTAACCTCTTTTGTAATACCCTGCATCCATTCACAATTTACGCATGCTAACTTTTTCAAAGGCAAGATGGGATGTTTTTTAATCAGGATTAGCACTCTACCAAATAAATTTAGCCGTTAGCTGCTCAGTTCTATCAATAAGAGATTGAAGAAGAAGGAAAATGTTGCACCAATAAGTTGTAGTCATGGACCTTAAACATTCAAGCCTCCCAGCAGTCAGTACATGACTTACATCGAAATTTCCAAAGTCTGAACTTAACCATTAAAGCCTAAATCAGTGACTGGCAACCTTTCTTGAGAAGTTATGCTTTGGATGATGGATATTTTAAAATTGAAGTTTTAATTATTTAAATGTACCTTTGTGACTCCAGAATATGTCATGCAAGAAATTACAAAAGCTGGCTTTGCTGAACCTACACCCATCCAAGCTCAAGGATGGCCAATGGCTTTGAAGGGCCGTGATGTCATTGGTATTGCTGAAACAGGATCAGGAAAGACACTTGCATATCTATTGCCTGCAATCATCCATGTAAATGCTCAGCCAATTTTAGGTATAAGTGTCTTTCTAATTCGTTGATGTCGCTAATTTCTGATTTCTATCTATCTATCTATCTATCTATATATATATATATGCACACACATTTTTTCTAGTTACAAGTTTTGGTCTTTCTCTGTATTTTCTCAGCTCCAGGAGATGGCCCAATTGTATTAGTTTTAGCTCCAACTCGTGAACTTGCTGTTCAGATACAACAAGAAGCAGCTAAATTTGGTGCATCATCGAGGATTAAGAATACCTGCATACATGGTGGAGTTCCTAAGGGACCTCAAATTCGTGATCTTCAGAAAGGTAGGTGATTATCAGGTTTGAGGTGACTCCGGTTACTTGTTTTAGATTTAAGACAATTGTGCTAATTCATTATGATGTTCATAAGCTTGTATCCTGCTATTACTACTATTATTACTTTTGTACTCATTGTTGCCGCTTTTTTATTTTTCTTATTGTTAAACTTCTTGTTTTCTGGCTCAGGTGTTGAAATTGTTATTGCTACACCGGGGAGGTTGATTGACATGTTGGAAACCCATCACACAAACTTGCGAAGGGTCACTTACCTTGTGCTGGATGAGGCTGATCGGATGTTAGATATGGGTTTTGAACCGCAGATTAGAAAAATTGTTTCTCAGGTTGGTTTTTGACGATTATATTTGCTACCATCTTTTTATGCTAATAATTGGAAAGCATTTTCTGCTACCTTAGCTCCTCTTTTTAGAGGAGAGTATTAATACATGAACAACCCTTACTCTGGAATACTGTTAACTAAGCTACATTTGGATGACTAGATGGTAGCTATTAAGTTTATTTATTAGTCAATGGCAATTATGCAATTTTTACCAAATTTTGATAGTGTTGCACTTTGGATATATTGAGTTTGATTGGCACCTACCCTTCCACCTTCTCTCTTCCCATCCGGCTTACCTTTCTCCTCTCTTCCTTGTAATTGTATCTGTTGAATTCTGCATAATCTGGAGATATCAGGTTCTTATTTATTGGTTTGCTTTATGTAGATTCGTCCTGATCGTCAAACCCTCTATTGGAGTGCTACATGGCCCAAGGAGGTGGAACAACTTGCTAGGAAGTTCCTTTACAACCCATGTAAAGTAAGATTCTCTTACATTTATGTTGAAAATATGCTGGCTGATACTTCTCCAAATGTTGAAAATATGCAAGCTGTCAGTTTTTTCCTAATTGTATTATTTCTGTAAATATGCAGACTAATATGTAGGCTGTAAATTCTCCTAGAATGGTGGCTGGACTGATTTGATAGTTTCCTAGAATAATTTCATAGAGCTGCATATATATCCTTGTTTAAATCTCAATATTTGTATGAATGAAATTCAAATTTCGCCACAATATATCTTTCATAATGTATGGCAAACATTGTTTATCTTATTTCATAGAGCTGCATATATATCCTTGTTATAATCTCAATATTTGTATGAATGAAATTCAAATTTCTCCACAATATATCTTTCATAATGTATAGGAAATATTGTTTATCTTACTCCTGCATTTCATTCAATTACCAATCATGATATGCCGGTTCTGTATAGGGGGGATTCTCTAGTCTTTCCCTCAATACATGATTATTTGATTTGTGTTCTCGTTGGATTTTATGTAGGTGGTTATAGGATCTGCAGATCTAAAAGCTAACCATGCAATTCGTCAGCATGTGGAGATTGTTTCCGAGAATCAGAAATACAACAGGTAAGGCCATATTAAATGTGATTGTTTAAAGATTTTAAACTTTATACTTCTACATCATGTGGGATTGGGTGCAGGACTCTTAATAATTTGTTTCACATAATTTCAGATTGGTGAAGTTGCTGGAGGATATTATGGATGGCGGCCGAATTCTTATATTCATGGACACTAAGAAAGGGTGTGACCAGATTACTCGGCAGCTTCGCATGGATGGTTGGCCGGCACTCTCAATTCATGGAGATAAGAGTCAAGCAGAAAGAGATTGGGTACTCTCAGAGTTCAAAGCTGGAAAGAGTCCGATAATGACTGCAACAGATGTTGCAGCTCGTGGTTTAGGTATGTATGGGACATGCATGTACCATGGTACCTTGAACCTTCATTCTACGTTTAAGCTTTCTTTTCCATCTGGCATGATTGGTCATGGAATCTCCCTTCGACATTTATACTAAAGTTATAAATAATACACCGAAGGGGGCGTTGATAATTAATAGAAACAATAGTCATCGTCCTAAATCTCATTCAAAAACATCACCATTGCTATCCACATCTTCTGTGCTTCTCTAAATTCTTACAGGTAGGCTGTTTGAATCCTGTTCCACCAGTTGACCCTTTTTTGGAGCTCTGGTTTCCTAGTATATGTTGGTTTCACTTCGGCCCAAAACTAGAGCATTCCTTTGCTACCATGGAACTCCTTCATGGTGTCATTATTTGCAGTTTCCAATTTTCAATTGGCTCTTAATTATACATGACCTGTTGGACTGCAACTTGGTTTTTAACCATTTCTTATACATCTAATTTTCTGTCCTAATGCTGCCTACTTGGGCATCTTCTCATCAGCAATTTTTAACTAAATGCACATATTGTTTCTTGATCACCTTAACTTTATTCATGGTCTTATTGCTGTCATACCAAAATCCTTCTTACTTTAATTAGTGTATCCTTATCACCTAGAATTCATGAAATACCTTCATTTGATTGAGATGACTACATTTCTGTGGGCAAATCCTCAACACTGCATGGTTGATCCAAGATAATGAAGCTTCCACTTGGATCTCTCCTGACCATTAATTTCATGACACTTCATCTCGTGTGTGGGCTACAAGAACTGTGCTGCAGTTGGTGTATTGGCCTAATTTCTTAGAGGCCTCCTCATATTTTGAAGCATCTTTCCAAATGTTTGGGCGTGCATTCTTACCTCCATAGTCTCTTTCATCAGGTTTATGATGATGATGATATAGTGCATATAAATGTCCATCTAATCTGCACTACAGTTTGGCTGGGTGGGGGTTGGTTGGTCTTGCGTGTGTGGTGTTCGTTCAGAATTTTCTTTATTTGTCAATTTGAAGGTGGTGAGCCACAATGCCTGACATTTGGGCTATCTAGCTTACCCTTTGTTGGTTAAGATATCTATGAGCAACGATATTGCTTTCAGGGTGGGGCTTGCCCAGTGGACCACGGTCAGGGTTGTCTAATTGTTTTCTTCTTTTTTTCTTTATGCTTGTGGGATGATCTGCGAATACTTCATGTATTCTAGGGTTCTCGTTTATGTCATTTTAATTATAAATTCAGAAAAAGGCTGAGAAATAAATGGTACATGGTTTGTTTGACATGGCTAAATTCTTGAAAGGAAGTGAGAGTTTGTCCACCCAGGATGACTTCAAAAGCTGCATTTCAATCTTCTTACATGTTAGGTTTTGGTTGCAGATGTCAAGGATGTGAAATTTGTGATCAACTATGACTTCCCGGGATCTCTTGAAGATTATGTCCACCGCATTGGTCGAACAGGAAGGGCTGGGGCGAAAGGAACAGCCTACACTTTCTTCACAGCCGCCAATGCCAGATTCGCTAAGGAACTCATTACCATACTTGAGGAAGCAGGGCAGAGGGTCGCTCCGGAACTGGCAGCCATGGGTCGTGGTGCACCTCCTCCTCCATCAGGTCAGCTGGATTCTCCTCCCGCCCAACGTAAACAAATGTGATAGTGGCTGGTAGTTATTGACCGTTTCTTTCTTGGGTTTGTTCATGTTTTTCTTCAACTAGGTCATGGGGGCTTCCGAGACCGTGGGAGGGGCCATGGCAGTGGACGCGCCTGGGGCTAATCAATCACCTTAACCTACGAAAACCCTACAAAACATTGCAGACTCTGCTATCAAATTCTCAGAATCATGAGCTTGTAGATTGGATACATTGGAGGTAGATGGTTGGTTGGACGCTTACGGGAAAGAGCGGTTTTGATTAACAGATGGGGCTTAAGCTTGAGTATGATTTGCCCGATTGAATCGGGGGCTGTAGTGTCAGTATTCATCCCTGTGAGATAGAACCTGAACCCTAAACTTTTACGATCTTTTTTATCATCTATCTTTACAAATCATCGAGGAAGAAGAAAATAGGAGGCAGAACTTTTCCAGTTCTTTGTTCTTAGTTTTTTCTGTTTACCTAAATCTCCAGACATGTTTGGATGCATCTTTCCCTTTTGTTCTTCCCTGAAACAGGATTTCCTTTAATTAGTCATACTAGAAGAAGAGGAGATAGATTAAGCAGGAGTTTTTTTTTTTTTTTTTTGTCTTTATTTGATTAAGAATCATATTCAAATTTTAATTTTGAATTTGAATCTGATTATTAAAAAATAAAAAAAATATTTTTATTTTTTAAATAAAATTAACTTTATATATTTTTACTGTTAAATGCAAATATAGAATATTTACATGAATTAGTTGAAAATATATATTTTTTCCAATCAAATCCTATCTTATGGTTACAACTCAATATAAATTGTACTCATTCATTCTATTTCTGCTTGTAATTTTTTTAAAACTTAAAATTTGGAAAATAATCTTAAAATTCAAGTGCTATTTCCTTTTTATTTTTAAAATTTTGTAGTAAAACTTGAAACGCGAAGAGATTGTCTTAGAATTCAAAGAAAAATTAGCAAATTTTAAAATTGAGGGCATCATGTGAAAGCGAATTTAGAAAAGAAGTTGGTCAAGGCGAATGGTGGGAAGTGTGGTTTTGGTAAGTAACACATGATTTGGGTTTGAATTCGGTCACTAATAATATCTTGAATTTACTCAATACTGGTTAATCATCCCGAGATTTGGGTCCTCATAAAGAGTCTTAATACTGGTTGACCAGGGTTTGAGTCCTCATCAAGAGTCTTTTAAGGGTTTGGCTGTAAAATGTTACTTGGGATGAGTTTATGAAATATGTCATAAAGATATAAGCAATCATTTGGTGACTTAAAGCTGGATTGATGTAAACGACGTCGTTTGACTCTCACGGTTTGAGATGATCTGAAAAGGCGAAGCTTGCAGTTTGACCGTTGCCCCAAACGATGTTGTTTTCCTTTCTACGTTTCCCAGGTACTAGACCTGTCAAAACACAGTCGTTTCTTGTGCTCCTTTTCCTTAGGCTTTAGATCAGACAAAACGATGTCGTCTACTGTTCCTCGTTTGTGATGCTTCGTGGATGTTAGATAAAACGACGCCGTCTCTTCAACTCGCTTTTCCAGGATTTCTATGTCTACGAAACGACGTCGCTTCAACTTGCACATTGGACTAAGCTTGGGCTTGATATCCACCGCCCAGCCCAGCCCAGCCCAGCCCAGCCCTACTTCCCAAATTCAAACCTCCCACCCTGGTAGAAAACAACATATCCATCAATTGGGAAGATATATCCATCAATATTTCTTTACTGATATTTCATCCATTTTCCCATTTTCCAATTTTTTTTTTCACTTTTTAATGAAATTTCACCGATGATTTTTTTTTTCTAATTATTAGATAAATTAATTCTAAATATTTTATTTTTACATATGATTTAATTTATAACCAAAACTATAAAAACATAATTTTTTTTATATAATCGGTATATTTATTAAATATAAAAATATAAATATTAAAATATTATACATATATTATTATTTATTTGATATTATTAGATACATTTTAATAATAATTTTAATATTAAACATATTATTATAAAATAATACATAATACAACTTAGTAATAAATATATATTTATAAAATTTATATTTTTTATTCACATATTATTATTAAATATGATAAATTACATATGTTAAAAATATCAAATTTTCCGTCTTATATAATTTTTTAGAGGTTTTTTTTTTTTTTTTTTAATATTTTCAGAATTTTCATTATTTTTCATCTATATTTTGCGTCAAAATATGACTCGATATGTCACTTTTCATCCTTGCTTAAAAACGACGTCGTTTTCAAGCAACCGTCTCTGTGAAAATGCAAACCATGGCGACACAGGTTTTGACTACCCAGTGTAATACAGAGAGAGGGTGAGAGTGAGGGAGAAGACCCACATCACCATAAACAATGAGTGAAGGACCAAAACTCTACACCAACAGACCCAAAAAAGGTGAAAGCCCAAAACACCCACAACACCATTTCCCCATTTTTTTTTTCTATTTTCTTTTGTTTTTTTGCTGCTTTCATTTTCTTCACCAACACCCGGAATCAGAATCTTTAAAGATTTCTGGGTTTTCTATATATTTATATATATGTGATTGATTGATTGATTGATTGATTGATTTATTGGTTGGTTGCTTGTTGGGTGAGGAGCAGCCCAGGTGAAGCAATTTCTGCAACAACAACAAATGAAAGGTACTGGTTTATCAGCATCATCGTCGCCAATGGGTGCGCAGTCTTCTCCGCCGCCTCCCCCGCAGCCGAAGGAGTCTTTTGTTCGGCGTTACAAATTCATGTGGCCTCTTCTCTTGACCGTCAATCTCGCTGTTGGAGGTCATTTCTTGTTCCCTGTTTTTGATCCCTTTAATGGGTTATTCAAAATTATGGAATTTGTTTGTCGGATAATACGGATCTTTGGGCTTTTTTGTTTGTTGAATGTTTTTCTTGATATTGTTGTTTGTGGGTGGGATCGATTAATTGTCCATTTCTTAATTTTTCAGATATTTTTTAGTGAATTTTAAAGTAGGGTTAACCCCACAAAACCATTTTTGAGAACTGAATTCCTAAACAGCTTTTTCTTGCCTCTGCTCTCCTTCAGCAAGAAGATTGACTTTTGGCTTGAAGATGCCTCCCTTTTTCAATCATTTGACTTCAAGAAAAATGCTTTGATCGTGGAAGATTCCTACTTTCATATATAGAGATGTTGTTTCTACTTTCTGGAGTTCAAACTAAATGGTTTGGGTAGATTTTTGCAACTTTGCCAATATGTGGTGATCCCTAATGATGGACCTTACTTTTTGTTTGTGATGGGCACACAGAAATTATGTTATAAGGGCCTAACAGTGTGGTGATCTCTAAAGATGGACTTTACATTTTTGTTTGTGAATTGTGGTAGGCACACAGTAACTATATTAAAAGCGCCTAACCAAAAAAGGCAATGATAGACCTTACTTATTGTAATGCAATTTGGAACTTACTCCCTTTTTCTTCTATTGGGCTTAGACCATGCAACTCTAATGTCATTTCTGTTGGATGTGGAATGTGTCATTTGATTGTAATGTTAGTGTGGTTGGTATTGAGGCACTTGCATTAGTTTGGATGAATGATGCATGCATAATCAGCACATTTTCAAGAGAGCTGCATCGTAGAAATGTGAAGCCATGTTCTTTCATTTTGGAGTCTTTGGAATTTTATGGCAATACAGTATAAACTTTAGGCCATGTTTTAAAAGGCTATTGAGGCTTACGCCTTGAGGCTCTACAAATTAGCCTTGAGGCTATAACTTTAGTTAAAGTAATTGAGGCTTAAGCCTTAAGGCTGTTGATGCCTAAGCCTCAAATATCCAAAGGATTTTCAGCCTTTATGGGCTTTTGGTTTATATTTTATAAGAAGCTTAAGTCACAATATTTGATGAGACTTAAGCTTTGAGGCTAATTTGTTGAAACTTAAGCCTCAAGGCTATTGAGACCTAAGCCTCAAATATCCAAAGGGTTTTTAGCCTTTATGAGCTTTTGGTATATATTTTATTAGAAGTTTAAGTCTCAATATTTGATGAGACTTAAGCTTTGAGGCTAATTTGTTGAGACTTAAGCCTCAAAGCCTCAAGCTTGCTGAGGCTTATAGCTTTGAGGCTATAGCCTCAAGGCTGCTGAGGCCTAAGCCTCTAATATCCAAAGGGTTTTCAGCCTTTATGGGATTTTGGTATATATTTAATAAGAAGTTTAAGTCTCAATATTCAATGAGTTTTGTCATCTATGCTTTTATGGACTTCTGACATAGATGAATTTTGTATTGAGTCCTTACTTGGTTAAACTTTTTACAAAATTAGAGATTACTTAACTTTTAAATTGGAAGGGAAATAAAAATTGACATTTTAAATTGGAAGGGAAATAAAAATTGACACTCGCATAAGAGAATTGTTGACACTAGTAGTGGTTGATCTCATATATAATCTAATTATTGATATATAAAAAAAGATATCACTACAATTGGTGGACGAAGAAGAAGAGGGATGGATGGATATTAATACAAATGGGGAGGATAATATAGCAATTGGATGTTATTCTATTTCTTAGAGGATCCTAGTGACAGTAACAATAATGTTGAAAATTATTTGGTAAGAGTTAAAACCATGAAAGAAAGTTAAATTTTATGAGAGAAAAAGTAACTAAATTAAAATTATTAACAATGAAAAATGATTAATTTTATCATTGTGAAGTTTATGTGATTTTATGAGTTTTTTTATTTTTTATTTTATTTTATTTTATTTTTAATTTTTTGATAATTTTTTATTATTTATTTGTTTAAGTTAAGGCTTAAGCCTCACTCTGCCTTGAGGCTTAAGCCTCACACTACCTTGAGGCTTATGCCTCACTTTGCCTTGAGGCTTATGCCTTGCCTTATTTAGGTAATATGCCTCAAGACCCTTTTTAGCCATTTTTAGCCTTTTAAAACATTGATTTTAGGTAAATACATAACACCAAGTGGTGTTAAATTAGCATACGTGTCCATTGAAATTTGAATATCACTCTTATTAGGAAGTGATTTTTTGGATGGTTGGGCCTCTAGGGTGGCAAATAGGGGGAGTTATTGGAGTCCATTGAAGTTCATCTCTTAGGGCCACTTTGTGTTTTCATCATATTAGATATATCATTAAAGATGGTGCAGGGTACATTTTTTGGAGGATTTTTTGGGTGGGGAATTCTCCACTTCAACTGTTCTTTCTCATATATAACGCCTTTCTAGGGTTGGGACAGAGTGATTATTGACTAGCTTGTTTGTCCATCCTCTCTGATTAGCTGGACCTACATCTTCTTTTAAAATATCACTGCTTTGGAGATTGATGGGTTATATTCTCTCAGTCTATCTTTAGGTGATGTTTGGCTGTCTCTTTCTAAGGCCACATAAGAGATATTGCCAAGTTCAGATGTTCAGTTGGCCTGGTGGTAATTTTGCTTGAGTATATGCGTGTGTGTATATATATATATATATGTAGATATAGATACATCCTCATTGAAGAAGATTCAAAACTGCATAATGTTTCATCCTCTGAAGGGATTTGGAAGTTGGAGGTGCCTAAGTTTATTGTCTTGGCTTGGATAGTTGTGTGCAAGAAGGTTATATCAATAATTCACTTAAAAACAGAAGACAAAGTACTTGCTTTTCCTACAATGCATGTTGTTAGAAGACAGTGCCGAAATTCCAGGGTACCTTTTTCTTCATTGACCAATGATTCATGTTTTATGGCAGAGGATTTTAGTGCAATGGATCTTACTTGGGTAGCCTCTGCCCATGCTACTTTAAGGTTGGAAACGGGCCTTTCATGATTTTGGAAATTGGAAGGAGTAGGAGAGGTGAATGTTTGTGGTATTGGTGTTTTGGATGGAAAGGAATACTTACACTTCAAAGTAAATTCTGAAAATATTAAATTTCATGGGACAAAACTAATTTTTTGGCTTCCTTTGGGTGTCAGTTTTGAATAGTTTGCGGGATGCCTTTGATGCTTATTATAGGTATTTTACAACTACGTCTTGGGGCTATGGGGTGCAGTACTTGAAAGCCTTCCTCTTTTGATGAGATCTTAGAAACCACAAAGGGAATGAAACCCTTTCCTATTCAATTCCCCATTCATCAGGGGAGTTGCTATTAGGGTGGAACTTAGTTTGTTGAAAGAGGCAGCTTCCCTTGTTTGAAAGAGGAAATCTAGATGCAAACTCTACAGTAATTGCTATGGATAAATCAGAAACATTGTTTTTTAGATATGATTGCATGACAACTAATTGATAGGACTGTTGCTACATGATTTAGTTTTGCCTGGGTCTGCAGATCTGTGGACGGTAATACAGCTTTTTGTCAAAGAGTAGGTTGTTTACTGGAAAGCATTTTAGACTTCATTTCTAATTTACTTGAAGTTGGGATATGGGTTGTTCTTGTATTGCTGCTTGCATCTGAGGCTTGGCTCAGGTGGCAATGAATTTGGGGTTGGGACAGGGAGGTTTCAGGTTCAGTTCCATGTCCCATGAATAAAGATTCAAAGTCAACATGAGGTAGCCCCTATATTGTTGTTTGTGTGCTCTCCCTTCTTGTATTTATTTTCTAGCTTAGGTTTGGCTCCTCTTCCTTCTTTCCTTGGTAAATTCTTTTCATTAATAAGGTTGAATCCTTATCCACAGAAAAATAAAAATAAAAATAAAAATAAAAGATAAAAGCAGAAGAATTCTTCTATCTTCACAAGCTCACCTACCTACAGAACATATTGCTGCTGTTCTGATTGGTTAACAAAATTTTAGCCTTTGGTTTTATTTATGAATATATGAGGATTATTTCTACTAGTTCTGAGATTGCCAATCTTGAGAATACAAGAAATGTAAGCTCTGGAGTGGGGTATAATGATTACCATTAGACTGGAATTGGAACTGTCAAGTTGACATTCGGACAGTAATTATGGTTGTATGTTCAGCATTGTTGATGAGTGCATTTATTTTTTCTTTTCGTGTCAGTTGTGCTTAAATTCAATGCTTTCCTTTTAGTTTCAGGCCTTCAGATCTTTTATTTAAATTTGTCTAGTTCTTGTAGAATGACTATCTTGTTATTTTTGCAGCTTACATTTTTATGAGAACAAGAAAGAAAGATACAGGCATAGAGGAAGAAGTTGCAGCAGCTGTTGTCACTACTCCAGTTTCAACTACGGCTGCTACAACTGCCCCAGCTCCGGTTATTGAAAAACCATTACCATCTCCACCTATCATGGCACCTGTGAAGTTGCCTGACCCGATTCCAGAGAACCAACAGCGTGAGATTTTCAAGTGGTTATTGGAAGAGAAGAGGAAGGTCAAGCCAAACAATCCTGAAGAGAAGAAGCGCATTGATGAAGAAAAAGCGATTCTGAAACAGTTCATTCGAGCAACATCCATCCCAACTTTCTGATTGTTGAACATATATTCTTGTTTGTTCAAACTGAAGATTGAATCAAATTTCTTTTCTGGATGATGAAGTTTGTACCTTGTTCCTTTGGAATATTGTGAATAATCAATCATTTTCCTGAAAACATGTGCCTTTAGGGATGAAATCTGCCAGATTGTCTTTTTCTTTGTCTATTGCAGAAGCTCTTTACTCGTTTCTCTGTGGAGTGTGTTACAACGATGACGCTCATGTCATCAGGAGAAAGAGTGGTGCCCACTGGTATTTCCTTGCTCTTCAGGCACAAACCCCATCATACCCATCTCTCGTATAGACTTCTTTTTATTGTCTCTCCAATAAATCTGGATAGAACCCATCATCAGATAGTAGTCACAGAGGTATGTCCACACATGCTGCATAGCTGCTAGTGTTCTTCAGCTGGATTTTCTATTGAGAACTAACTAGATTTTGTCTATGATAATGCACCTAGACCTATATTTTGTCAACAGTGAGTAGTATCATTCAGTGCCCTGTTTGTTTGGTGATCTTCTGTTTATTGGCATCACTGGATAATGAAAACCTGTTTCTTTCATACTTTCAAGCCTATATATGTATGTGGGTGCAGTGGAGTTTATATCAAATACCCATTAATTCCCCCAAACTTCCATCATATCTTTTTTTTCTTCTTTTGCAGTTGCTCTATTTTCTATTGATACATCATAACTACATTCAAATCCCAAACCCACCTTAGCATTCTAGCATCTGAGCCATGGCACAGGGCCAGGGGGCTGCAGAGTCCAAAAAGGGAATAGAAAAAGCTGTAAGGGGCTGTTTGGAATGCTGAGATTATAAAAGTCCTGCAACAAAGAATTCTTTCTGTTGACTAGGTTCACTTTCCCATGGCAATGAATTTCAATTTCATGTGGGTGTTTCATAAGGATTCAAAATATAGAGCATATTCCCTATCTTGTAGAGAGCCACTTGCAAGCCTTCACCATTCCCCAGAAGGATGTGGACACCACCCCCTTATGCTCACCTTGTTCCTCTTCCCACAACATCCAGGCTTCCAAAATCCAACCAACAACCACCACTGAACAAAATTCAGAATCATTAAATTTTTTTAATGAAAAAATCCCCCCAAAAAAAGGAAAAAGATAAAAAAAAGAAAAAAGAAAAAGTACTAGAACCATTTTTCTTGGGTTCTTTCTCCATCCTGCAATCTTTCTTATTATAATTCATCTTCATTCTCAATCTCATGCTTGAGATATTCTTCATGATTTCCTCGTAGACGGATCGATAAAGGTACTTCTTCTAAATCATGTTTGAAAAATCCTTATGATTATTGGACAAATGTACTTCATTTACAAATACGTACTTTAATTTTTGTTGGGTATGATAAAGTTTTCTTTCTTGCCATAAAAAAATCCCAACTACACCCATGATTAAAGGTTGGCTTGCCCATCTTCCAATCCTTACTAGATTTCTCTCCCTATTCACCCATAAATTACTAAAAAATTAGAAAAAAATATTCTCTATGATTCTCAAGCAAAAGATATTGCAGAATCAATGAACAAAAAAGTTAAGAGAAGGAGCTGAGCAATACGATGGAATGAATGATGATATCCAATGAGGTTAATTTATTTATTGAATAAATAAAAGTATGTACATGAGCATCAGAAGTTAGGTACTTGGAAGAAAGGCTATAAAGAATGTGGAGAAATGGAGCTTAGGATAAAAAACAATATGGAGCCATGGAGGGATTTGAATATTTAGTTGGAACCAGTCAAAGTGGGATGCATTGGAATTAAAGAAGATGGGATTATTAAGCTGTCCCAAAAAAAGAGATGGGCTTTTAATTTTATTATTCTCTGTAGATTTGGACAGCCCTTATTTGGAGGTATTCATGTGAAAAGACTACATTGTCCAACCCTAAACTATGTTGTGTTTGGTGGAATTAAGGGCAAAGTTGGCTTCTCAAGTGGCCTTATTTGTGGGGTTGGTCAAGGTTTTGGGTACCCTTGAGACTATATTTTTCATCCCTAGAGTGGCCTTGTGTTGTTATTTTGAGGGTATTCATCAGAAAAAGACAACATTGTCCATCCCTAGACTATGCTATGGTTAGGAAAATTTAGGGCATTATAGACCCTCTAGCAAGTGCCCTTATGTAAGGGTGTGGTCAAGGGTATTCATGATAAAAGGACACCATTGTCCATTCCAAAACCATATCGTGGTCAGTGCAATTATGGGCAATATTGGCTTTTTTCAATGGCCTTATTTGTAGAATTTGAGGCTATATACCCATAATGAAAAGACCACATTAACCACCCCTAAACTCTGCCATGCTTAGCAAAATTAAGGGTAATGTTGACCCCAAATGCTTGTATGAGAAAAAAATACAAAATTGTCCATCCCTAAACTACATCTTGTTTAATGAAACCATGGGCAATATGGGCTTTCCAATGCTCTTACTTGAGGCTATTCATAAGCAAAAGACAACATTGTCCATCGGTAAACTATGCCATCCTAGGTCAAATGAAGGGCAACATTGAGCCCCAAATGGCCCTATTTTTTTGGGTCTGGTCAAAGGGCATATCCCTCCTAAACAACAAACCATGTATTCATTCATTAGAGCAAGCAAAGGGCAATGTTGGGTTCCAAAAATGCCCTAATCTTGTGGGGGTAGCCTTATTTAAAAGAGAATTTTTGGTAAAAAGAGGAGGGGCACAAGTGGGGGGGCAAAGGCATATAAAAATGAGAAAGAAATGGGGGAGAATGAAAGTAACATGAGAGGTTGGGCTAAGGTGGTGGTGGTGGTGGTGGTGTGTGGATTGGGTGATGATTTCGGTGGAAGAGAGCTAGGGACAAAAGTTGAGGGAAGATGATGGAGAATGTGTTGGATTTAATGAGTCTCACATGAATGCACGAGGCCACCAGCTGCACTGCAAACCCACAGAGAGAGAGAGAGAGAGGGAGAGAGAGGGAGAGAGAGAGAGAGGCACAGGGCCATGATACAATCATGGATGTGGGGACATCTATTTGCCTATTTTACAAACATATCATAATAACCCCATAGATGACAATTTTAACATGTTCTTCTCTAGCTGCCCTTTTCACCTACTAAGCACCATGTTATCCCTAATTTGACTCTCATTTAATGGGGTCACATTTTGTGGGTCACTTGTGCCCTTTCTATTAACACTTGGCTGTTAACTCCTTGATATTAATGCAAGTGTTTAAAAGAAACAAATGTACTTTATAAGAATATTTAAGCTTTATTTGGATCCACTTTTCACAAGTTAAAATTTTATTTTTATTTTTTTTAAGTGATCTATTTTGTTTGGCATTTATAGGAATAAAATTTTATAATTATTAAAATAATAACTTAAACCCTTTTTTTTTTCTTTCTAAATTTTCCAAATAATCTTAAAAATTGTTTTAACCTTCAAATATTACATTTAGTGCTAAAAAAGTTTTAGACCTTTAATTAATATGCGAAGAAATTAAAAGCTAACAATGTTTTTTTCCTCGTAAGATAGGAACATCTTGTTATTTTTGAGTTGTTCATAGGACTAAGAGGTTGTTACTTAAAGTATGGAAAGAATTCTAAGGGTTAAGAAAAAAAAAGTAAAATGAATTTCAATTTTTTTCCTTGGTTTATGGTATCAAAAAATAACATAAACTACTTTAAAGGTCAAAAAGAGTTCCTAACTAAAGGAAAATTGTCTCAAGAGGACATACTTAAACTAATGATATATTTCAAAGTGTTAAATTAACAAACTAATTAACCTCAATCAAGACCCATATCATGAAAATGCTTCAAATCAAGGTTAGATTTACATTATCTCACCTACCTACATCTTCCAAAGACTTAAATCGAATCTCGATCGTATCATTACAGTTAAGCTATATATTTATTAATTATTGTTTCTAAGTTTAACAAAAGTAATTTAGTGATGGTCCAACCCCGCTAAATCCTAACACTAATCTTAAACCCTAAATTTAATAAAGTAGCTAACTAGACCTAACTAAGAAAGTAAAATTCAATTGATGAAATTAGGGTAAATATGATCATAAAGTTTATAAAAGTATTTCCATTACACAACAAACTAGTTTGCCTTTCATAATCTATCTTTGTTACACGCGTGCACGCACACATACACATGTTCATTTCTCGTAAGCAAAATAATATCGTCACCGCCATTGTCATCACCATGATTAATCATATTTAAGGGAAGTTTGAGTGAACGTGTGTGTGGAAAAATATCAAAAAATGCACAACTTGTGGATTGTGTTTTTGACAGCCATCTTCTTGTCCACCATAATTCTTCTCTACAGAAACAGATCTAGAATCAGGTCATCACCAAGCCCATCACTTCCTCTAGGAACTCTTGGATGGCCTCTTATCGGCGAAACCCTAGAGTTCATCTCTTGTGCCTACTCAGACCGCCCTGAGAGCTTCATGGAGCGGCGGCGTCGCATGTGAGTGTTGTTTCAAGCAGTTCTGCATGTTTACTACTTTCTCATGCACCGTTGAAGCATACCATACTTTGATATGATATATTCTTTGGAATGAATACCGGGTTTTATCGCGAAATTAGTATAGGTTTATCAGCTGATACTTAAGCTTAAGCTAGTGAGTATTTCATCATTTTTTTGTGGGGTTTTGCAGGTATGGAAAGGTGTTCAAGTCTCACATATTTGGGAGCCCAACTATAGTTTCCATTGATGCAGAAGTGAGTAGATTTGTGTTGCAGAGTGATTCAAAGGCCTTTGTGCCATCTTACCCGAAATCTCTGACTGAGCTGATGGGGCAGTCCTCCATTTTGCTCATCAATGGAAGCTTGCAGAGGAGAGTCCATGGACTGATTGGAGCCTTCTTCAAATCCCCACATCTCAAAGCTCAAATCACTCAAGAAATGGAGAGTTATATTCAGAAATCAATGGGGTCTTGGAGAGATGATCACCCCATTTTCATCCAGGATGAAGCAAAAAATGTTAGCTAGCTCTCCCCCTCTTTCTCATTTTGCAACAAAAGTAAGAGCCCCAAACAGACAAGAAAAGAGAAGAAAAGAAAAGCAAAGAAAAATGACAACTCCCCGTGAGAAAGAGTGAATGGAATCTTTGGAAGACAGCCAAAACCTGAATTGAGTGTTGGGGGGATTCATAATAACTTTACCTAGAATCATACTGTCTGGAAAAATGGATTCATAATTATTGTGTTTCTGTTCTTTTTTTTGAAAAAACAGAACAAAAGAAAAAGTACTAAGAATTTTCCCACTTTCTGTTCTTTCAGATTGCTTTTCAAGTCCTAGTGAAGGCACTGATCAGTTTGAATCCAGGTGAAGAAATGGAGTTTCTCAGAAAACAGTTCCAGGAATTCATCTCAGGCCTCATGTCCTTGCCTGTAAACATACCCGGAACAAGGCTTTACAGATCTTTACAGGCAAGTTAATCGAATTCATTCTTCATATTCCCCAATATGTACCGAGTACTCTTATGAATAAAAGGACTAATTAGGGTTGCAGGCCAAGAAGAAAATGGTTAAATTAGTAGGAAAAATCATCCAAGAAAGAAGAAATATCAACCAACCCTCCAAGGTCCCCAAAGATGTTCTGGATGTTCTCCTCAATGACTCAAGCCAACTACTGACGGATACCCTCATATCCGATAATATGATCGATCTGATGATTCCTGGAGAGGATTCAGTACCAGTTCTCGTGACTCTCGCGATCAAATACCTCTCCGATTGCCCTGCAGCCCTCCAACAACTGACGGTATGCGACTCATCATCAGGCTAAATTGTCTAAGTTCCACAAGCTTCTAAACATATTCTTGGTGACTGTCAGGAGGAGAACATGAGACTAAAGAGTCTAAAAGCCGAGCGGGGAGAGATGATGACTTGGAGCGATTACTTATCGCTACCATTCACGCAGACGGTAAGTTCTTGGACTGATTCATGATTAGATAGAAGAGGAAAGGAGGACATATAAGTTATAAATGCATATACAGTAAGATGTAAATGATGCTTTTATCAAACAGGTGATCACAGAAACACTAAGGTTGGGAAACGTTATTATAGGGGTGATGAGGAAGGCCATGAAGGATGTGGAGATAAAGGGGCATAGGATACCAAAAGGATGGTGCGTTTTCGCATATTTTCGGTCTGTCCATCTCGATGAAAGCCAGTATGACTGGCCTTATCAGTTCAACCCATGGAGGTGGCAAGTAAGAAGAGAACCCTTTTCTTCATCTTGGACTAATTACTTGTTTGATTGTTCTTTTTTGTTTTTTTTTCCTTCGGCCTTTGATTAGGGTTCTAAGTTGTGGGTGGTTTTGGGGTGACAGGACAAAAATATCAGCAGTTGTAGCTTCACTCCTTTTGGTGGTGGACAAAGGCTGTGTCCAGGGCTTGACTTGGCCAGGCTGGAGGCTTCAATCTTCCTCCACCATTTTGTCACTCAATTCAGGTACCCCATTTTAATAATTTTAGAAAATATTTTTAATCTTTTTAGCACTTGAAAGGAACTTTTTGGATAAAAAATTTCGAAGTACTGAAAAATAATTAGAAGTGCTTTCTAAAATCACTATTAAAGTGTGTTTAACAGTAATTATAAGAAGTGTTTTTAACATTTTAATACTTAAAGAATAAAAATTTTCAAGTGTTATAAATATTGGAAACACTTTTTGAAATCATTACTAAACGCACTCTTAGAGTCCATTTGATAGTAATTCTTGAAAGTGCTTCTAACATTTTTTTTAGTACTTCAAAATTTTTATTATGTAAGTGTTAAAAAAGTTAAAAACGTTTTCTAAAATTACCATCAAACACACTTTTAGACTAATTCTTAGAGCTTGTTTGTTAGTGTTTCTAGGAAGCGCTTTTAATATTTATAATACTTGAAAATTTTCATCTAAGTGTTAAAAATGTTAGAAATATTTCTAAAATCACTTCCAAATAAGTTCTTACTCTCGTTAGACTATTAATTTTCCGTCATGATAATTATGAGTTTTAAGATTAATGGATAGTGGAATAAATTAATAAAAAAAAATTCAAATCTAATGTCTTATTAAGCGTAATGATTTAACTTTAAAAATATTATTTGATTAAAAGAATAAAATAATTTTTAATTAATAATCTAATGCGCTCTTGTAAAGGTAATCTTTTTATTCAGAAGTTATATGAAAATAATTCTAATATTAAAAAATATTTATGTAAAAAATGGATCAAATATGGGAGGGGTTGGATTTATAGATTTGAAAATTGAAATTATTTCATTTTTTTAATTAAATAAATAAGACTTTAATTCAAATAAATGAGAATTAAGCTAAAATACAAACAAATACTATTATTTTCACCATGTGGGTATTTTTTTATTCAACATCATTTTAGTACCATGGAATCACATCACCCTGTCAAAACTTATAAATAGTATAGAAAATTTCAAGAGAGTGAAGACTCAAGAATGAGGGTATTGATTTTTTTTTTATTATTATTTTTTTTTGAAGCTAATTCATGGTATGCACCCTTGTTTTTTCTTGATCAGACCATTTAATAATTAGTGTCTTCACTAAGCTACAACTTTTCCCATATGGGCAAACCAAAAATCATAACAAACAGACAAGTCAACTTTCTGCCACATTGGGCTCAGAAAGCCTCACAGACTCCATGAAAGAGGGCCATTTACTTTACATGTAAAAACTCATTGATTGTAAACCTTTCTCTTTCTGTGCCTGCATGGCCCATGTCCCCCCTTGATTTGGAACATATATATAAAAAAAAGGGGGGTTATGACTAGTCAAATGCCTAGCTATCAGATATTGATATTTACCAGTCTGTTGTGAACAGTACTTCATGATATATTATATAACATTATGCCAGTCTGTTTTTGAGCTGTGATAGATGGTGTTTGGTAGGTCTTTTTCATCCACAATGTGCAACTATCAACCATTATTCATTGCCCTTAGACTTGGTTTATTGCTTCTTTTAATTTACTAGATCCTAAATTTATGCTAAAAAGTGAATAAGAAGAAGATAAAAGTGGATTTAGACTCAGCCCAATTCTTTAATTTTCTTTTAGGGTTTATACAAATTAGGGTTTTTCTAGAGTTCCACTCGGGCTTAAGGAATATTGCATTTTAATTTAGCTAATGTAAGTCTTAGGATAGGGAGAATTGTAATTTAGAGATAGCTAAAGTCGATAATGCACATCATATTCATATTTTACATAATTGATGTTAAGGATATGAAATTTAAGAGACTAAAATATCTTTATTAGTATCCTATCATGTGACACATAAAGTGATGATTCGATGAAAGTACAAGAAAATAATTCTCTAAACATGACAACTGAATATGAGTTAACATTTTATGTGATTTGATGAGAGTATTTTTATTTCTCGTATTTCATGTATTTGATATTAATTATGCAAAATATGTGAATCTCGGATTCATCATCAACTTTAACTATTCTTAAAACATAATTATCTTTCAAAAAGCTCATTATTTTTTTAAAGAGTTGCGAGAGTTTCATTTTGGGAAATTTGTTCAAAAAGCCATTTGTATTTCCTTAATTATTCACATGGTGATTAATTCGATTATATATTTGAGTTTTCTTTCTTGTTTTACAAATAGGTGGGTGGCTGAGGATGATTCAATTGTCAACTTCCCCACAGTAAGAATGAAGAGAAGGATGCCTGTTTGGGTCAAAAGGAGAAGAGACTACTCTTGAAGGCTTGAACTGCCCTCGCTAGAAGAACCTTTTTTAAGGGCACATTTTTACAATGACGACAAAAAAAGAAAAAAAGAAAAAAAAAACCCACCTGATTGAAGAGATGAAAGCAAAAAATGAACACCCTTTTGGGGGCATCACAAGCTGACACAATTATCCTACTTCATAGGTACTCCACGTAAAGACAATAGAGATAAATATACTTTCTTTCCATGGGGACCCATGAATTATCCCTTGAATTATATACATTTTTTGTGGGACCCATGAATTATCCCTTGAATTCTCCATGATTCTTCTTTGCCTCCCTTCTTTTACCAATGTGTGTACAAAATGTAATAAGGGGGTTACTACATATCCAGGGGAGGTAGGGGGCCATGGGCAATGATCAATGTTCTTGGGTGATTTTTGGGTCCCAATAGAAAATGCCATTTGGGAAAGGTAAATTGTGTGGAAACCCAATTGAATCAAGCCCTTTTAGTTCTTGAAAAGGGTTGGTTGGGAGATGGTGGAATCCACAAGGCTGTCCACCAAAGATGAGTAGTATTGATGCTAACTTCAAAGTATTTGTGGGGACTCATTATGGGTTGTTCATGTACGTTCTTGTTTTTTGAATCAACAAGATTGGATTCGATTCTCTTGAGCCATCAATGCTAAATTCAATTCTTGGGCTGGGGTTGGTGGGAGATGGGGAAGTCTACTAAAATGCCCACACTGGATGGAGATGGGGGGCCATCTCCAACCCATCTTATGAGCTTTATTATGGGTTGTATATGTACTTAAATTAAATGTGATCCTTTCAAGTCATCAATTGTAGTTCAATTATTAGATGGGGTTGATTGGAAGATAATGGATTCTACGAGTATGGATTGTGGCCAACTCCTAAGTCCTAAACAATGGTGGGATTTGTTGGAGGGTTTGATCATATACATCTTTTGGATTAACAAGAGTGAATTTAATTCTTTTGGGTCTTTAATATAGTTTCAAATTGTGATTTATATCATGATCAAAATAGAACATGATATAGAAGGAAAAGTCAAATCAATATAAAATTTTATTTGAAATGATATGGCTTTGGAGTCTATCTTGCATGTTCATATTTATTAAAAAATCAAGAGCATTTACCGTGCTTCATTATGTCGAATGATTAATTTTTATGATCATTTTTATAAAAAATCATCACTATTACATACCATCATAGAATTCAAGTCTATCCAATTTTAAATATGTTAAAATGAGTATATTTATGTGAAATAATAACCCTAATTGTGGTTAGAATAATGATGGTCGACGATAACTTTTATTGCCACCTCTATAGAAATCATAAAATTTAAAGTCTATTGCATTTCTAATATGTCAAAATGAGTACGTTTGAACGAAATCATAACCTTAATTATAGTTTGATTAATGATTCTGGGCAATAACTTAAATTTAAGGTGTCCCGCATTTTCAATATTTAAATGTGAAATAATAAACCAGATTGTAGTTTGGCTAATAATTTAAATTTAACAATAATTTAAACAATGGTTAGCCCAATTATAATACATGGACAATAATTTAAACAATAGTTAGCCTAAGTACATCGTGTGTGTAAGACTAATTTCTCTTTCTTCTCTTTTATTCTTTCGAATGAGGGGTCCACTAAAGCGAACCCTTAATCAAAATAATTATTAAAAATAAAAAATGCTCCAATTAGGCAAAAAAAAAAATGATAAAATGATGAATGTAAAAAGATTGAATCCAATCAAACAAAATCAAATAGTTATTTTAATTTTAGATTTTGTTAATACCTGAATTTCGCATTACCAATTAGGCCTACACAAATATTCCATGTATCTAAATGATGTATGAGGGTAAATATGTAAATAGATTCATCATGATTATAAAAATAGTGATCTCTCTTTTCACAAAGCCCTTGAGGTGATCTTAGTTATTTTATTTTATTTTAATGAAAGTCTTTTGAAATCTTATCACTATTTCTTTATTATACTATACCCAACTTGGGTTAAATACCCACTTGCTAGGGATGCCGGAGAAAATCTCTTTTCCATCGGTGAAAGCATTCACTTGGTACCATAAATGAAAGAAGAGGTTAATATGCTAATGTAGGCAATGAGAAGTCACATTCACATATTCACTCGATACCATCGTTAATCATATCTCACATCATTAAAAGAACATTTTTAAATAGTAGTGGAAGTTGTTATCTTCACCTTCATTCATAAGGGAAGTTGCTTGAGTTTAATATTGTTGCATTATGTATCACCTATGCTTCTCTTGAAGGCACTAAAAGCACAACACTTAGATGTCTTTTGCTTGTCCAAATTAGGAGTAGGACTTGGAGAGCCCAATTGGGCTTGATGGTGGAGCCCCAACATCAAGTATATGGGATGTCTCAAAATTTTTTGTTTAGTCGAGAGGCTCACTGAGGCAAAATTGATCCATATGTTTCTAAGCATATTTTGGCTAGATTGAAAAGAAGAGAGATCACTAAGGGGAGCACGAACATGTCTAGTTGATATCGCATGGTTCTCCAATTACCTATTAAATGAACAAGGAGCACCATGTCAAGTCATATGCATATACATCGTTTTACCATTTGATATATATATATATGGATTATTATATGGTGATGTTTTATATTAGATTATCATAATCCTTGTTTGTAGACCATTTAATTTATATTTAGTTTTTTTGGTATTAAACCAAATTTTTTATTTGTAATTTTCTAAAATGTAAGGTCCAATTTTTCCTAAATTGAATGGACCAAACCAAATTAAATTTTTTATTTGATATTAAGTCTTGTTGGTTTGAGTTAATAAATAAATTCCTTCTAATAGGTTCAACTTTAATTAAAATCAACTAACTTGATTCAATTATTAGATAGATTAAAAGTTAACCAAAACTAAATTATGTCTAACTCCTTACTCCAAACTATGTTTAAGCATATTAATAAGTGAGGGAAAAAAAGTATAGAAAGATGCTTTAATAATAGTAAGCAAATTAAGATAAGCCAAGTTGAGAATCAATTTATCTCAACTAGATATGTGTCTACTATGCTTCTTTTTGCCTTTACTGAATTATTGACTCGCTAATATTATCGAATCCTTACCCTTACGGTCTTTAGTAGGATAAAGTATTAAACTTCACTTTACTGGTGAAATTGAAGACGAAAGGAGTCCTCTCTACTTTTTTTTTTTTTACCAAATCATAATATGAAGAAGTGCCTCTCAAATCGAGTACCTCTCATTACAAGAAACCCATTATTATTTACTCAAATTTCATAATATTATTATACGACAAAAGGTTTTTAATAAGTTCGAAGTTTTAGAATTTGAGTTTTTCTATGGTATAGCTAATGATACAATATCACAAAAGCTAACTTCCTCGTCTTAAAGAGGTAATATGGTCAAATTGAAAAGTATGTTGCTTTTATTTAAAAAATAATTTATCACATTTCATAATATTATTATACGAGTAACCTTGTCTTTGTAATTTAGTCACATTAAAAGTAAGTCTATCACATTTATGATGTGGTTTAGAGCCGTTTGAGAGTGATATTGAAAAAGGTTAGAACGGATTTAAAACCATCACCAATTTGTGTGTGGGTGGAGGCGTGCTTGAAAGTTTAATGGGCTCACTAATGGATTGAGCCAGGATCAGCCCAAGTCCCCTTAGGCCCAAAAAAAAACCCTAAAATGGGCTGAGGGATTCGTTCACACTCAAAACGACGTCGCTTTAAGGAAACGCAGGCAGCATAGTTTCCCTTTCACGACGGCTACAAAGACCTGGATTTCTCTTCTCAAGCCATTGATCTCAGTCCCTTGAATAAAAAATCAGAATCGTCATCTCCCTCAAAAGAAAGGTTCGATTTTGATTTCTGTTTCTGCTTTCAAGAAATACTAAAATAAATTTTTTGTTTTCTAACTTTTCAGAAATTCATTATCTGGGGTTTTCTTGTTTCATCGTATGGAAATAGGGTTTTGTGCATTTGAGTGCTCAATCATCCATTTGGTTACTGTGAAATCGGAGGAAGAAAAGGGGAAGGGGAAAGAAATTTTTTTAATCTTTGGCGGTAGCGTTGTTCTGGGTGGAATTCGGATTAACTGAGCCAAAGTGGTGGTTTTAGGTTAAGTGGTGAGGGAATACGTAGGGCTTGATATTTTACTTTCTTTTGCTTTCTTTGTATTTCTCGGTGACGAAACGGAGCATTAGGGTTTTGTGATGATGGTAGAATTCGGGTGTTTGTGGAGATTGCTGAGCAATTGATTGGTTTACTAAGGGAGCCTGTGGATGCTTTCACGGGCATTTAATTGCTTTATGGTTATAATTATGATTCTCCTGTATCATTTTATTCATAGTTGTTAAGGGCTCAAGGGACAACAATTCCCCAGCTGCCGTGCCTTCGCGCCACCTCTATTCCCCCTTCTCCTCCCCGGCTCCCTTTTTTTTTTTTAAAAAAAAACTTTTATCCTTGAAATATGTGACTAAAGATAAAAATTTTACAAAAGTGCATTAACTTTTGGATTGATACATCTTTTAAATGCTTAGGATCTTGATTCTTTTTATTGCTTAGATTGGAACTTTGATGAGGTATGAGTAATGTTATAAATGTTTGCATGTCTAAATTTACTATTTTTTATAAGCTTAACATGCACCCTAAGTTACGCCGCCTGCGCACGTTCCACCTTCTGGCTTCAGCCAATGTGAAACAGAGCCAATTGGTCTGGGAATGCCTCTTCAAGTTCTGATGTTTTGGTTGCATCAGAAACCTATTGTTATGGAATTTGAGTTATTCACTGTTTGGGTCTTGGAAAGAATGTTAACATTTTTTTTTCCTTTTTGCATTGTTTTCATGTGCTAAATGGAGTCTTGTGTTTCCATGTAACTGAGAATTTAGATCAACTCCATTTGAAAAATTAAATTTTGAGTTCCACAAAATTGGAATATTGGCTATGTGCAAACAAACGTATCTCTCATGGTGTTTCACCATGATTGATCTATGAAGAGAATTATATATTGAGTCATATTTTTGTGGGGCAGAAAAAATTGCTGTGGGTCTATTGAATCTATCACATCAAGTTTGTTTGAAAACATCAATATAGCAATACTTGGAAAGCCCTCTGGGATGTAGTTTAGTTGTAGTGCTCTCTGGTAATGAATTAGAGGCCATGAGTTTCAGCTTCCTTAGTATTTAACTGGTGTGGGTTTTGGGATAAACATCTAAGTGTTGGGGTGGATTTTTATGTGGACAGATAGATAGGGTTTAGCTCATTCAAACAATATTCATTTTTCATGCCCTGCATGTCGCTGCCAAGAAAACTGAAGAAGAGGAATAAAATAAAAGCTTGAGGCCAATTATATGTTTCCATTTTTACTCTGCTCAACTGGGGCAAATATGTGTATTAGGCAATAGCTAATTGGAAGTTTTTGTTGTTAGGCCCCAAGTAATTAAACATCTAGGATTTCCAAATATTGTTTCTTCTGTTGACCAATAGTTTCTCAGCCACCAAACAATAGTTGTAAGATTTGCTTTTGTGGTGTTCCAAAGAGAAATTATCTTTTCCTCTCAATGTCTCCTGTATCTATCCCTTACTCTCTTCCCCTCTTTTCTCATCTGATTAATGTTTTTTTATATTCTCCATTCTTTTTTCTTCTCCCATCCCCTTTTTATTTTACCTGCAATTTCACATTCTAGATTCATGAGTTGATCTTAATACATCTGATATGTATTTATTTTAGTCAGATCAATTCCATTTATGTCCATTATAATGAAAGTTCAAGTCTATTCCCAGATGTTTGTAGAAATAAGTTATAAATTCAGTTTCTCCAAGGTTTGTATAACACCTTTTGCAGCATTATATAGAATTCTATCATTAACCTGTTTTCTTTTCTTTATTTTTGTTTTATTTATTTATTTTTATTTTTTTACAGGAGAACTTGAAATGGCAGGGAGAAATCGCTTTCCTCGTGATGCATTTGATGGTCGGCGTGGGTTCCCACCTGAAGGACCTTTCCTGCGTGGTCCTCCTTTGCCTCGGCTGCCTCCTCACCCAGCAATGCTAGAGGAAGAATTTGAAATGCAGCATGCTGAAATGAGGAGACTTTTCGGTGAAAATCGTAGACTAGTTGAAGATAGAATGGCTTTGCAGCAAGAACTAGGCGTTGCAAAGGAGGAACTTCATCGTATGAATCTTGCTATTGGCGACATACGAGCTGAACAAGAACTGCACTCTAGGGAGCTTATTGAGAAAGGTTTGAAGCTTGAAGCTGATCTGCGGGCAACGGAGCCTCTGAAAAATGAGGCTGTTCAACTCCGTTCTGAAATTCAGAAGCTCAATAACATTAGGCAAGATCTTGCTGGACAAGTTCAGAACCTCTCGCAAGAAGTTGCAAGACTGCAAGCTGATAATAAACAAATTCCTCTTTTAAGAGCTGAGATTGAGGGTTTGCACCAGGAGCTTATGCGTGCTAGGTTTGTGCTTCTTTGTCTTCTTGTCTTTAATACTTTATGCTTAAAGCCTCTAGTCTGTGGACAATTAGCTTGAGCCCTCTTTCTCTTTTCTTTTTTGGTATTGGTTGTACCATATCAACTTCTTGAGTCCTAAAGCAGAGATTTTTTTTTTTTTTTTTCACAGGACTGCTGTTGACTATGAAAAGAAGGGTAACATTGAGCTGATGGAACAGAGACAGGCAATGGAGAAGAATTTGGTCTCGATGGCACGTGAAGTTGAAAAGCTACGTGCTGAACTTGCAAGTACTGATGCTAGACCATGGGGTGCTGGTATATCAGGTCTCATTTACCTGACTCTAATAACTTTATTTATTTATTTTGGCATGGAGCTCCTTCAGTTTACGACGATTTATTATGATATTATTTGGTTTATGACATTGGCATCAATGGTACAATGACATGCTCAGTGTGAATGAATGTTGGGGCACACTGACCATTGAGAATGGAAATGGCTTTGTCAGTGTGAGTCAGTGAATGATAGAAAAAGCATGATCACCTTGCTATCTTCTTAGAATTCTGAATTGTCTGTTATGGCAACAGAGTTATAGTTCACACAGAATGCATGACAAGTAAAGAGTTAATTCTGGTTGGAGAACCTCCCTTCTTTGGCAGCTCTGAATTCCCTGGATAGATTTTTGATGTTTTGTAATACATCCTCCTTAACCTGGATTTTGTGTGCCTGTCCTTAATCTTCCCCTGTAAAATGGGATTCTCTTTATCACCTTTGGAAACTTGAGATTCCAGGTGAAATGTGGAAATCTATGAAACGGTTGTCTTACTTGCCCCCGGTCCCCTCACATTCACACACGCATAGAGAGGGAGAGAGAGTACTGCACAAGTTATTATTTATTAATTACTATCTCTGGAAAAAAAACTTCTTTTCTTTTATACACGAATAAATTCTTAGTGCTTATGATCATTAGGATGAATTTGGTTTTTACCCATTGAAATATTTGTCTTTCATGATAGAATATTTGTGAACTCTTATACTCTCATTTTGTTGCTGAGTAGATGAAGGGGAGGAAAAGAAAACTAGGTTTCATACAACTATTAGGGACTGGAGTGATTCTCATATCGTTCCAATCTTGTTATATTTATTGTTAATCCTCGGTGACCAAATGGAGTTTCATAGTTTATTTTGATGATCAGTGTGCCCCAATATTTTCATAGCTGCCCAATGCAATAAACTAAAAAGCATGTCATTTCTTTTCCTTTTTGGGATTTCACTGTTATGCAATTGCTCCTAAATTCATATTCTGGTGGTCAAGGCGGTTCGTATGGGATGAAATTTGGCAGCCCAGATGGCGGATTTCCTGCTCCATATGGAGATGGATACGGGGCTCATCTGGTATGGATGCTTTTCTAGTTGGACACTTGGTTTTTCATTTTCTCATTGTTGGGGGTTAGCTTGTTCAGGTCAGTGTTCTTTGTTTTCTTGATGGTCCTCCACATTGTTTCTTAGGGTGCTGCTGACAAGGGTCCTTTCTATGGTTCGGGCTCTGCATCATGGGGAGGACTTGAGAAACCTCGTGCTACACGTCGTTGAGATGCAGATGGTACTTGGATTGCAACAAGAAGTGCACTTGCTACTTTCTGGCTGTCCATTATCGAATATATGAATGAGAAGAAAGATTTAGATTCATCTTATATGTGCATGCTTCATCAATAGTCTTTATCTGAACATTGTTAGTAATCCTAAACTGATTCATATAGGAGCTCAAATGTTGCTTTGCTTTTAAGTAGAGACAATGAGCTCTTTTATATATCTGAGATTATCACATAGTACTTTTAAACATTCTGGTTCTACTTCTCATTGGCTATATCTTTTGTAGGTGTTGTTACCATAGCTTGTTGTTGATTTATTTTTTTGGGTAATATTGCTTGGTTATATGTTATTCTTTTTACCTTGTCAGAAGTTAATTGCTATTGATGCTGAGGTTATGATAACTTATTGGCCTTCAAAAGTAGAGCTTTTCTTGCTATGGTTGTGGAAATGGATCTTGACTAAGTTGTGTGGAGGCTGGAAGTTTATGTGTATGATTGGATTATCAGGGGATCAAATTTGCAGTCCAAAAATGCTAATTACTTTGTCAAGTAAATATATGTATATTTTTGTCCCAATGGGGCTTGAACCTAGAACCTCCTACAAACCCTCCCAACCCTAAACCACTAGAGCCAGGCCTCAAGGGCTTTTTGTCAAGTAAATATTATGCAAGTTAAGATATGCTGTTGCTTGGGATTGCATTTGTAATGTGTAATTGGTGCTATCAGTTAGAGATTGGTATTCAGTCTGGAAATTTGTTTTTGAGGGTGTTGCTCTTTGGATATTGTTGGAGAGCTTACTTATCAAAAGAAATATTGTTGGAGAGCTTATTAATGCATGTGATGTTTTGTGAGACGAGCATGACACTAATGGTTTTTGTGTTCATTAGGAGATTTTGGAGTTCCCTTGGTTATTCATTCCATAAAAATGATGAGGAAACACTTGGGCTGTGGGTTCAGATAACTTGAAATACTTCCTCCTATGGGAAGGTTGAAAACCCTTCGGCACTTGTCAATAATTGCTTTCTCAATATGCGCAGTTCAAGCTATTAGTGTAAGAATTGCATGACATGCAGCTTACCTAGGAATAGAAAACTGTGATAATAAATACTTCTCCCAGGTGATTATGCTAAGGTTTTAACTTGTTCATGTTACCCTTTTAGGTCAGTAGCTAAAGACCTCATATTTTGGATGTATATTAGTGAGACTTCTTTTATGGGCAAAGTATCCATGAGGAGTTGTCTTTTGTGTATTTTTCTATAGTTTATTTTCCTTGGTTTCGATCTGTTGCAATGTTGTAGCTTCTTGAGCTTGTGGCTGTGTTGGAAGGACTTTAGAGGCTCTTGAAATTAGGTATGCCAAATATCTTTTAGAGACTCAATGAAAAATCAGCTGTTGGAAGCATTTATAGCAAAGTGTTTGCAGTATCTCTTATTTTGAGGTAGCATTGAAGGAGATGATGCAATTTTTTTCTGGGCTATTTGAAGTAGCATTGTTGTAATGATTAATTGCAAGAGTGCAGATGCTGTTTTTGTTTTTATTTTCATGATCCAGTTTTCGGACCATTTTTGGTTCTTATATCTTGAGTGAAAGGGGGGCTATGTTTATGGTTGAAGTATTATCATCATGCTGGTTGATTGCAAGAGTGCCAATGCTGTTTTTGATTGGAGATTTTCTTGGATGAAGGACAAAGTAGTGATGTAATTGTGCTTTGCAGCACTCTCTGTTAGGTCTAATTTTACAATCGATCTTTCACGGGTCTGGATTGTAAACTAGTTTAGAAAATGTGTTTCAGATTAGTTGAGATGTGACCTTACTTTTATGTGATACAGGTCAAAACCTGTTTTGATGTTGGATATGGTTTAAGTTAGTTTATTGGAAAATGGAAATTGAAGCTGTATCATTGTTTTAAGCAAGTTTGCTGAGCTGGAGTGCGAAGTTTGATCTCTTTTTCTCATGGAGGGATTGATTGGATTAAGCTTATAGGAGGAGGCATAATGGGGTTAGCATATGACTTGATGTTTGGACAGCTTCTTGTGAATGTCCCTGTGAATATAGTTTATATGCCTTCAAAATGCGTGTGGAAGGTCAAAAACTTCCTATACTTGGTGGAAGCATTAGTTGAAGTGTTTGGCGTGTCCTCCTTTATAAAATTTCACCTATCCCTTATATGGTTATGCAGAATGCCTCCATTCCTCTGTCCATGCTTCAGCACCGATTTCTGATTCTACATTTGATTTTTGGTTCCTTATAAATCATTCAGTGGTCAAGATATTCTGGCCAGCCTGATGATAAAAAAGTTGCTACATGCATTGAAATGAGCTTAAAATATCTGAAGAAAGGAAGGTGGGCGTGCCATGTGACCTGAGCCAACTACTGATCTGAACTTCTTAGGCAAGTATTCTGTCTCTGTTCTATGGGTTTCATAGGTATAAAATTCTATGTTTTTTTTAAGCTAGACTTTGTAATTGATATGCTTATTCTTGCTCAGTAATATCCTTAAATGTGTTTTGTGATTTAGTTATCCAGAAATATATTTAACCGCTCACATTCATCTTAGTAGTAGGTGTTCATTCATTGTTGCTGTCTAGAGTTAGTGTTCTTTTTCCCCTGAGAAGTTGTTTTTAAGCTAGGTTTCAAGGTGTAGCATTCAATTGCATTGCTAGAAGTGAATAATTTCCTTCATGAATTAGTATTACTGTCATCTTTTGCTTGCATCCATGCTAATTTGTTCTCTATTGCCTTAGCCTTGCTTATTGGGGAATCAGTTTCATAGAAATATCAGGAAAGATACCTCAATAATTCAGTGGGTGATGCTGACAAATCCCAATTTTCTTCTTTAAAAGAACTGATTAGTTTTAGCACACTATTGTTTTTAGTTTTCCCTTGAGACCAGGTAATTATACCATTGTTCAATGTACCTAGAATACTTTAGGACGGAGCATCACCCACAAGGATAGCAATAGATCTTGTTAGGTTTGGGCAATTGATTGGTTCTTTAACTAATTGAGATTAGTATGCTTGTCTTTGTGAAGTGTGTGCTTCAATGTAAAGAAAATTTACGAGGATTAGGTAGAGCATGCATAGATGCTTTGAGGTTCTCAATTCGGACTTGGTTGTTTAGCTGGTTTATCTATTGGTCCTCCATTTTGGAAACATAGGATTATGAGGAGGTGGTGTTATTTAGATGGTTTATGGTCCTGCGTTTTAGAGCCCTTAATTATTATGAGATTAGTGGGCTAAATGTATAATGATATAAGTTGGAAATTTTCTGGAAAACCATTGTTTGCCACATAAGCTGTTTGCTGTGGTACTACAATTTACAGATGGTTCTAGCTGAGGACCGGAGCCACCTGGAAATTGAGAAGTGGAAGAACTTTTGGAAATATGAAATGTGTTTAAGAATTGTTGTATGAGTATTTTTGTTATGTGTAGAATGTAACGTTGGAGTGTAATGAAGATGACATACTCCGTTTTAAGTTTCAACAGTCAAATCTTTGATGTGGATAAGAGTCTATCCACTTGAATGGATTGGATAGTGAAAGCCATCTTGAAAATTTTTAGATTTATTCAAATTCCTGTCAGAATGGTGGCTAAACAAGGTTGGCCTATTCCCTTTGGACAAGAATGGTCAGTTTACAGGCAGACTACACTGTATATGTGTGTGTATATATATATTCTCCGTTTATATTATGTTGGTTTTGGAAAGAATTCTTACATAGAAAGGGTAAGGAGGGACTGAATGCATTGGTCTCCTCAAGGCTATCGAAGTTGAAGTGATGGTGTTATTCTTAGGATTAGCGTTCCTTCAGGAAAATATACGAAAAGGGAAGAAAAAGCAAACTGCATCAATAGTGTTAAGAGAAGTCAAATTCCAAGTTACAAGTGAGAAATTTCTTCCTTCTATTTGTAACTTTAACTCGGTGGATTTTTCCAAGATAATGACTAGCTTCCTGGAGACATTCCATTGAAATCAAGAACATCAGATGGACTCTGTAGCTGTGCTTAAAGTTGGTAAGCTGGCATATGGAAGTGGTTGATAGCTTACCAGAGAGAAGCATTAGGTATAGATAGCTGACCTGGTTAATTATAATAAGTGCTAGGGTATATTAGAGGCTGTGGGAGTGGAAGCGGTGGGGGTGCATGCTGCTTCTGCTGAGTTGGTTACTGTAAGCTTTTGATTTTTCTGTTGCTATAACCCCTTACTATGTGTTTCTGAAATTTTATTTGTTGCTTATTTAGCATTATAATTTTTGAAATTGCTAATTTCTTGAAGATTTTTATACTGATTGATTGTTTCTTCTTTATTTTGTTGGAATTTTTTGCAGATGGCAAGCTGACACCTTTCTGTGTATAAGGCCTTCTCATCAAAAGGTAAAGAAAGAAAATCAGGTAAATTGATTGAGGTAAAATTCAGTAAAGCTGCCAAAATGAATACGAGTAAAGGCATAAAGGGAAGCTGATTAATAATTAAATTATTTTACCGGGCTTGTAACAAGTATTGCTGGAAATGGAAAAAATCCTGATCGGATTATTACCATAGCTCAAAACTTTGGAGCTCCATGGGATTTGCTGAAAACTTGCTCCTCATCTTCTAGAATTTTCACATTTTCACACACACTAGAAAGGTTGCACACCACGAGTTATCACCATCTCCCAGATCCAATTTTGTGATAGATTTCAGAGCCTTTTTTCTTCTTTTTTTTGGTATCTTACTTGAGAGTTGCCATGTATGATATAGCCTAGGATGCAGAGCCTGTTTTAAACTTGCAACTGTCATCTACTGGTCAGGTCTCATTTAAAGAATTGATGCGTCTGTAAGGTATATATATTTCAAGATATTAGTAGGTAGCTGATCAGACATTTTCACTTGAAACACTGTGGAAGTAACCAAAGAGTTTTGGCAACTGCTCCTGCCTATCGTATTAAGCATGTTATTACATTAAAAAGACACCAGACAATGTTTTATAGTAATTTAGTGGGTGCATTTCACTCAGAAGATTTCATCTTTGAACTGATATTTTTGTTTAACAGATTAGGAGTTGTGTGTGTCAAAGGGGTTATATGTTAACAAGCAACTTGGTTAGGTTTTTGCTATAACATTTTCTTTTGGCACCTTAAAGGTGGCCCATCTCTACATTTAGCTTGTGATATTATGAGTATTCTGATAAAAATTGTGATGTGTTATGATATTTGAGATAGCCCATATATTGTAGTTGAAGTGTTGGCCCTCCGTACTCTTCTTTTTTGAATTTGAAATTGTCACATTTGACTCTAAATTCTAATTGTAGAGATGATATTAAGGGTTCTTATTCCTCTTTTTGTTGGATGTTATTGTATCTTAGAAGAGATGACGCTTCACTCATTTGGTGTCCCATCTCTTATTGAATATCAATAATAATTTTAACTGTCTATATAAAAATAAATAATTTAAAAATATAAAAAAAATTTAATTACATTTGATTCTCTTTACTATTTTTCATATTAAAATAAAAAATAAAAAAATTATTTTTCTTGATGTTTTTCCTTTCCTTGAACCAAATATACTATTAAAAATTGTAAAATTAATACTTTATATGGATTTATTTTTTTTTTCTTTTGTACAAATTCAAATTTTGTTTGATAATGTTTTCAAAAAGAGGTTTTTTTTTTTGTTTTTTTTCTTTAAATAAATTAAAATACTTTTAAATTATTGGAATTAGGAATATTGATTTCTATATATATTACTAAAAACAAAAATCAAAATCATACCATTTTTGGAAGATAGGAGACAATTAAGGTATAGTAGGAATACAACTAAGATTGACTTCCTTTTTTATTTTTTATTTCCGGATATTGATTTCTATATATTATTATTAAATACACGCAATCTTGCATGAGAATAGTTTCAGTTTCAGTAATGGCGGAGGAACAAGATCGAATATCGTACCTGCCTGAAGACATATTGATAAGAATCTTGAGTTTACTTCCTACTAAGGAAATTGCTCGAACCAGTTTGCTCTCAAAGGCATGGCGAAAGCTATCTCCTTTTTCCTCTCTCTCCGTTTTAATGTTTCAGTCTCCGGATTTCTTCCATTCACGTCGCAAAAACTTTGATGTCTCCTCATTCATCAATGCCATCGATTCCTCCCTAAGACTCCGTCAGAAAGACGTAATCTTGCGAGACTGCGGCTCCGTCTGCATCTCGATGACATCAAATCGCTGATTATGGTTAGCGATTATGAAACAGCTTAAGATTTCTTAGCAAGAAATCCAAATAGGCCTCTTAGTCTAATTATGGTTATAAAATGTGATTACAATGCAGGTCTTATATAACAAGTTTAGGAACAAAGAGGAGAACCCCAAGTGTTGTACATCTTGTCCCACCAAATGCTGGCGGCATTATTTGGAAGATGTTCAAATTGATGGTGATGAAAGCAAATTGGAAATTGACCAAATTATTGCAATGCCAGAGTTATCTCAGAAATCTACGAATTGCGACGTTAGGTTTAGATTAAAATGGCGATCTCAACTACTTTAGAATATTGAACTTCTTTACTCTCGTTTACTTTTTAATACAAGATTTTATATTTTCTTCATTAGGATTACATTAATGCATGTTATATTAATGCAAGTTTAGATCGATTATAATTTCAATAGCCTCTCTTAATTTGAATTTGTGAATTTGTTATTATAATTGATAAAATTGTTACTTTTTTTGTGATTATGCACATTCCCTCTATCTCTTATTTGACATTTCTCTTACATCCTACTTTTCAATATTATAATAAATCTATTTATAATAAATTAATCATATACTCATACCAAGATTTTAATTCCTATTATGACTAATCATACTTATACTAGGATTTCAATTCCCGTTAGGACTAGAGTCTTAATTAACACAAAAAACTCTAAATAAATAACAATTTCTAATATTTATCAAATTCCTAAAATTCTTATAATTTGACTTTAAGTTAGATTATAATTTCAACATTCAATGTATTTAAATGAAGTGTTTGGATATTGTTATTTTGAGGTAGCATTGAAGGAGATGATGCAATTTTTCTCTCGAAGTAATATTGTTTTAATGATTTATTGCAAGAATGCAAATGCTGTTTTTGTTTTTATTTTCGTGTTCCAGTTTTCGGACCATTTTTGCCCTTATATATTGAGTGAAAGGGATGCTATGTTTATGGTTGAAATATTATCACCGTGATGGTTTGTTGCAAGAGGGCAAATGTTGTCATGGATGAAGGACAAAGTAGTGATGTAGTTGTATTTTGCAGCACTCTCTATTAGGCCTAATTTTACAATTGATTTCGAAGTATCTAATTTTAAAACAATTTAAAAAAAATAATAAAAACAATTAAAAGCAATTAAAAGATGTTATTTAAAAATATTTTATTTGTATTTTTTATAATATAAAATAGAAAACAGATTTCTGATTATCAAACGTGTTTTCTAGTTTTTTTATTTGAAAAACAGAAAATTATTTTGGAAAACAATTGTCAAACAAATCTTTAATCTTCTTAAAATCACTTCCAAACAAACTCGAGATTTGAAAAAATATTTTATTTTTTAAAAACATTTTTAATATTAAAAACAACGTTTCTAGAAAAAAATAGAAAATTTTATTAAAAAGTTAATAAAAAATCATTTATACTATTCTCTAGAAAAATAAGTTATTTTTTAAATAAATATTTTAATTAAAAGTACTTCTATTAAATACATTCCCACTTTTTCTAGGATGTCAAACATGGGCTACTTACGAATTTAACATAGTATCCACAAATTTTAAAATTATTTTTAAAATAAATATAACTTTTATGAGTATACATTTATTATTTAATTGCATAATCACAAAAAAAGTAACAATTTTATCAATTATAATAACAAATTCACAAATTCAAATTAAGAGAGGCTATTGAAATTATAATCGATCTAAACTTGCATTAATATAACATGCATTAATGTAATCCTAATGAAGAAAATATAAAATCTTGTATTAAAAAGTAAACGAGGGTAAAGAAGTTCAAT